>NC_135658.1:24991475-25187025 GCF_964188315.1 Podarcis muralis | reverse complement strand
CTTGACATTTCATAATAAACTAAGCAAGTGAAACCTGTTGAGCACATGGTACAAAGCCTTACAAAGGCAACTTGGGGCTAGTGATTCAGTAGGACAGAGCTCTCTTTTTCTCAAAGTCAACAGCAAACAAAAAAAGGATGCTCCAACACAATATCCAACCCTAAAATAATCACCTAAGCAGCAAGTCCTTGTTTTCAGCCTCAGGTTGAAAACCTACAGACGTTTGCAATTAAGACCCATTGGATACAGTCAGAGTTATTTTGGAGTAAAAATGCATAGGACAAGACTGTTAACGAGATACTGTGAGACTTCTGCCCACACCGCATGTCTATTCTGGGTGCTCCCTCTCAGATTTTACAGGCTCACGGTAGGTATAAAGTGACCAATGAAAAACACACCCAAGGCTATATTATTCAAAAGTGGTGTAAAGACACGTTTTCATACTTCTCAACTGTAGTTTGTATCCTGCTTCTGCTTTGTATCCTGTCCTCCACAACAGTCACCCATGCACAAAAAGGTCTCATTCAGACATAATCCTAAGAGGTGGTTTCACTTAGGGATAGTCAATGCGGTTACCTCCAGATGTGGTTTGACTACAATTCTCATCAGTCCTGACTATAAGCCTTGTTGGCTGAGGCTGATGGGAGCTGAGTCCAACAACATCTGGAAGGTGCCATACTGACTACCCCACTATGCAAATGAGCCTCATGAGCTCCCCTCTCCTCTAAGGCAACCATAAGCAAATCAGAAGTTTTTGCTTCCATTTTTAACTAACTGCAGTTATGCCTTAAAACCTGGACAAACAGTTATTAGTCTCACCCAGATTGTAGGGAAACAAGCCAGCTTCAAACCCCGGAACATTGTTATCCTATGTAATATACAAGGTAGGGCTGGGAGACCATTTTATTTGCACTTTAATATCTACTTTCAAAGTAATATGCAAACTAGAATGGAACTATCCTTCAAACTTTGCCCTCTTCCCAATCTTGAAAGGCAAATTACTTAAAAAAAACACCCACCTGTGCACCAAAAGAAAGAATATATTGGGCAGGTGTGCAGAACATAGAAAATAACATACAAAAATAAATTATATTAGGGTACATTGCTTGCAGAAATGCTTACCGTAAATTGGGCAAAATTGCATATATTAGGAGAATCATTTGAATTTTCCTGCAGGCTTTTTTTTAAAATAAAAAATAAAAATAGTAATGGATAAGGAATGAACTGAACTTAAGGAATGGAAATAGAGAAAAGTCAAAATTGGCAAGATTTACCCATCCCTAATACAATGATACCATTTTATCTCCTTTGAGAACATAAATGATTTAGCCAGTAGTTATCTACAAGGTTATCATTTCCTTCCTTCCTATCTATTTCCACACTGTAGCCTACTAAAGCCGAAGAGTTTTCCAGACACTATTCCTTCTCATAATAATATTCATCTATTGATCATATTATACCTTGCTTCATGCACCACATTGTGTTAGATTCAAGGTCACTATTCTGTGGTCTGACACAAATTCTTTAGGGAAGAGGGATCACATTGCAAAATATGCATTATACCAAGAAGAATCAACATGACCCAAACACATAAAATGGACTGCACACAAAATGCAAAGGTTGCCTCACAAATACTCCAGGTTTTATTTTTCTTGGTTCCTACAGATACACAGAACTCAAGCAGAGGTGCAATAAGAATCAATGACAAATCACTAATCAAAAATTTTCGTTAATCTTTTGACTTAGCTCAAGGGTAGCCAATGTGGTGCCTCCCAGATGTTGTTGGACTACAATTCCCATCACCCTTGACCACGGGACATAGGAGATGGGAACTGTAGTCCAACAGCATCTAGAAGGCCCCATATTGGCTACTCCTAGCTTAGCCCTTCTGTCCTGTCAAAGAATGCAAGAGTTGAGCTGGGAATACTGTGACCCTGAAAACAGCACCTAAGATTCTTTTTAGTTGGGTCCCAGAAGCTTCATCCTAAGCAAAAGGAAGTAGAAATGTGTAATATCAACCTCTGTGGGTGGCAAACCTTATGAGGCCCCTAAATCGACCAAGTCAGGTGTAAGTATTAGGCACCTAATAATCACCCGCCTACCATACTCCAGCCTGCAAGCTCCAGATTCAAAAGTAAAGAGGCCTTATGGCTGAAAGAGATGTATTGTTAAATGCATCTTTGCAGGGAGAGAGGGTAAAGAAATGCAAATTGCAACCGCCTTGGGTAGGGCATGCCTGACAATTAAGAGGATCAGAGCAGGCATGTGTGACGAATTCAGCCCTTTCCTTACCTGCTACAGCTCTGATTAGATGCTCTGGTGTACAAAACTAATAGCACATCCAATGGTCAAGTTTCTGCATGTACTGTTGAGGGAAATGAAGGGCAGATGGGGCTTGTCAACCTGGGAAGAATAGCCCATCTAGGTGAAGGAAACTTTGATTCTAAACCTCCGCTGCCTTGCAGATAAACTCACTTGTGAGAAAGGCTTTGGAAGCAAACCCTGGGCACCAATCTGTCCTTGCTGCCTTGTACGACATCTTCTGGAGAAGGAAAAGCTAAGGAGTTAACCCTAGGCTAATCTGGAGTGGAGTCCCTAAGGCGGTTGGAAGGCATCTTGTATGCTTCCTTCCGACAACGCCTGCAGCCAAGCTGGTGCCAAATGCTTTCCTTTCCTTTGGACCACATCAGTGAGGCCAAGAGGTGGGTCATGTCACCTGCGCCCACTGCTTTCTGGTAGTGAGATGTGGGCAACTTACACCCACCAGAAGCGATGCCTCAACCCCTTCCACACATCCTGTATCAGGAAGATTTTGAGCATGTTCGCACTCCTGTCTCAGTGACAGTCTACGCTGGCTTGGTCATGTCCACAGAATGGAAGATGGCCGGATCCCCAAGGAGGGGCTCTACAGGGAGCTGGCTCCAGGAACCCATTGGCAGATCAACGCTGAGTTACAAAGATGTTTGCAAACGTGACATGAAGACCGGCATCATTAACTCCGCCATGTGAGAATCCCTTGCAGACGATCACAGTGCCTGGAGACAATCAGTCAGGCTGTGTATCCACAGCGGTGACCAGAGAAGGGATGACCACTGGGAGGAGCGCAGAGAGAAGAAACACCATGGCGCATCTGCATTCGCATAACCGGACCCCTTTATCTGCCCCAGCTGCAACAAAACTTGTCTCTCCCACATTGGTCTCTACAGCCACAGCAGGCGCAGTAACTTCCCAATGGTTTGACTGCCTCCCAAGACAGACAGGTGCCAACCAACAACTTCTTCTAGTGTAGCATTTGCTTTGGTAAGGAAAAGGTAAAGGGACCCCTGACTATTAGGTCCAGTCGTGACCGACTCTGGGGTTGCGGTGCTCATCTCACTTTATTGGCCGAGGGAGCCGGCATACAGCTTCCGGGTCATGTGGCCAGCATGACTAAGCCGCTTCTGGCGAATCAGAGCAGCGCACGGAAACGCCATTTACCTTCCCGCCGGAGCGGTACCTATTTATCTACTTGCACTTTGATGTGCTTTTGAACTGCTAGGTTGGCAGGAGCAGGGACCGAGCAACGGGAGCTCACCCCGTCGCGGGGATTCGAACCGCCGACCTTCTGATCGGCAAGTCCTAGGCTCTGTGGTTTAACCCACAGCGCCACCCGCGTCCCCTTTTGCTTTGGTACCAGTGGGTAATTTCCTTCCAATGTCAATATTAGATTCAGAATATGTACTACATGACATTTGTGTCTAGTTTTGAAAACATAAAGCACAGCTCTGTCTCCTGATAAAATCCTGCAAAGCCCTACTATGTTCCTGACAAGTCCCCATACACATCCGAAAGAAAAACTAAGCACACAACTGCTCACACTTCTCCCTTATTAACCATGCCTTTCCCTTGACTCTTCTCTCTCAGATGTATCCCTCCATGATTGGAATTTACATCACAAGCTCCTTGGGACAAAGTCCTGCCATTGCTTGAATGTCTACTACATCTTCCCACAATCCATCTTAAGACCATGGCTAATTGCAGACTCCATCCATGGCTCCAACCTCAGCCAATTTTTCCCCTCCCTCACGCCCTGTTTACCATCTACCCTAATGCAGAGTTCCAGAGAACACGAAGTCTTGCACAATATTCTGTAACATTTCAGTTGGCCTAATAAAAGATTGCATATTCCAAGAATTTGTTTTTCCAATAAAACATATCAACATTTATAATCCATTATATAATCCATCATATTTCAGTTTAAAAAGAGTACAACAACATGCTATTATTATGAAGGAACAATATTGCCCTTCTGAAAACACAAAGTTACTAATTTAATCTAACACTATTTGGATCGTACCTTCCTGCCAGAGTGGTACCTATTTATCTCCTTGCACTTTGACGTGCTTTTGAATTGCTAGGTTGGCAGGAGCAGGGGCCAAACAACGGGAGCTCACCCCTGTCCCTGAATAAATCTGGCCTTACTCATAGTCATGGACATGCCTTAGATCTGGTGTTTACCTCTGTGGACGTGGGTGATCTGACACTAAGTTCCAGTGGAACAAAAGAAGTGCCATGGTCAGATCACTTCCTGGTGCAACTAGACTTCTCCACAACCCAGTTACATACATTGAGTGTAAACCCACTAGCATAATTAGAAAGGCAGCACCCACAAGCATAGCCAACTGAGCCCAGAACTCCCGCTGATGCCACAGCTGGGACATCCTGCCATTGGGCAGCCTGCAGCTGTTGGACAGTCCGCCCCTGACCATTAGGATCCCTGCTCCTGCTCCTGCCACTGCCCAGTCAGCCTGTTAGTGCAGCGGGTGGGGGGAGCTACCTCAGATCACATCACCAGGGATGTGTCTATGCCATGTTGCAACACTGGGTGACTCATGAAGGCATCTCTCCCAGACCCACATCAAACCTGGAGCCTGATACTGTAGCCTAGGGCCCCTTCTAGCCTGGTACTGTTAATATTAATAACAGTAACAAGGACAACATGGACACTGAGATCATCCTCTGAGGCCCTTCTTCATGTGCCCATGAGAGGTCCAGAGGGTGGTAACACAAGAACAGGCCTTTTCTGCAGTAGCTCCGTTTGTGGAATGCTCTCCCCAGGGAGGCTCGCCTGGCACCTTCATTATGCACACAACGTTCCTCTTTATCCAGGCCTTTGGCTGATTAATACCCTATGCCATTTTAAAATGTGTTGGGTAGGTTCATTGGGTTGCCTTTTATTTTATTTTTATTATGTATTTTGTGTTTTCTACATTGTAATTTTATGTTGTAAGTCGCCCTTAGAGCTACGGATGAAGGGCATATACAAATTTAATGAACAAAGAAACAACCTCTGTATTTAGATTTCTCTATAGATTATATATACAAGGGGGAACCAACACTTGTTCTCAAGATGCTCTTGGGCTTCAACTCCCACCAACTCTGACCATTATGCCATATTTGCTGTGGCTGATGGGAGTTGTAGTCCAGCAAAACCTGGAGGGCACCATTTTGGCTACCCTTGACATACATGATTGACAACTTTGAAAGAGGTTACTCTGTTGCAGCAGCAGAGTCTGTTGGCACTTTGAATTCTAACCTGGCAACGCCTCTGGAAATTGCCTACAGCATATATGGTTTGTAATGCAGCAAAAAACAACAAGAACACCCCGCCCCCAAAAGCTGAAAAAAGGAGGAATGCCTATCACTTAGCAAACATTAGTACTGCAATGTCAGCAGCCAGTAACAATTCTTTAGCTTTTGGCATCGTGCAATGCCATCTTCATGGATCACTGCCTTGCCGTGGCGAAGGGGCTTGAAGAACTCAGAGAAGCTATGAACTACGCCGAGCAGGGCACACAAGATGAACAGGTCATAGTGGAGAGTTTCGACCAAACGTGATCCACCTGGAGGAGGAACCGGCAAGCCACTCCAGTATCCTTGCCAAGAAAACTCCATGGACAAAGACAACAGGCATATAAAAGTTATGACGCTGGAAGATGAGCCCCTCAGGTCGGAAGGCGTCCAACATGCTACTGGGGAAGAGCGGAGGGCAAGTACAAGTAGATCCAGAGCTGATGAAGCGGCTGGGCCAAAGCCGAAAGGACGCTCAGTTGTGGATATGCCTGGAAGCGAAAGGAAAGTCCAATGCTGTAAAGAAAAATATTGCATAGGAACCTGGAATGTAAGAACCATGAACCTGGGTAAGTTGGAGGTGGTCAAAAATGAGATGGCAAGAATAAATATTGACATCCTGGGCATCAGTGAACTAAAATGGACGGGAATGGGTGAATTCAGTTCGGATGACCATCACATCTACTACTGTGGGCAAGAAACCCGTAAAAGAAATGGAGTGGCCCTCATAGTCAACAAAAGAGTGGCGAAAGCTGTACTGGGATGCAATCTCAAAAATGATAGAATGATCTCGATACGAATCCAAGGCAGACCTTTTAACATCACAGTAATCCAAGTTTATGCACCAACTACTGGTGCTGAAGAAACTGAAATTGACCAATTCTATGAAGACTTACAACACCTTATAGAAGTGACACCAAAGAAGGATGTTCTTCTCATTATAGGGGATTGGAATGCTAAAGTAGGGAGGCAAGAGATAAAAGGAACAACTGGCAAGTTTGGCCTTGGAGATCAAAACGAAGCAGGGCAAAGGCTAATAGAGTTCTGTCAAGAGAACAAGCTGGTCATCACAAACACGCTTTTCCAACAACACAAGAGACGACTCTACACATGGACATCACCAGATGGGCAGCATCGAAATCAGATTGATTATATTCTCTGCAGCCAAAGATGGAGAAGCTCTATACAGTCAGCAAAAACAAGACCGGGAGCTGACTGTGGCTCAGATCATCAGCTTCTTATAGCAAAATTCAAGCTTAAACTGAAGAAAGTAGGAAAAACCACTGGGCCGGTAAGATACAATCTAAGTCAAATCCCTTATGAATACACAGTGGAAGTGAGGAACAGGTTTAAGGATTTAGATTTGGTGGACAGAGTGCCTGAAGAACTATGGATGGAGGCTCGTAACATTGTACAGGAGGCAGCAATGAAAACCATCCCAATGAAAAGGAAATGCAAGAAAGCAAAGTGGCTGTCCAACAAGGCCTTACAAATAGCGGAGGAGAGAAGGCAAGCAAAATGCGAGGGAGATAGTGAAAGATACAGGAAATTGAATGCAGATTTCCAAAGAATAGCAAGGAGAGACAAGAAAGCCTCCTTAAACGAGCAATGCAAACAAATAGAGGAAAACAACAGAATGGGAAGAACCAGAGATCTGTACAAGAAAATTGGAGATATGAAAGGAACATTTCGTACAAAGATTACCATAATAAAGGACAAAAGTGGTAAGGACCTAACAGAAGCAGAAGACATCAAGAAGAGGTGGCAAGAATACACAGAAGAATTATACCAGAAAGATATGGATGTCTCGTACACCCCAGGTAGTGTGGTTGCTGACCTTGAGCCAGACATCCTGGAGAGTGAAGTCAAATGGGCCTTAGAAAGCACTGCAAATAACAAGGCCAGTGGAAGTGATGGTATTCCAGCTGAACTATTTAAAATTTTAAAAGATGATGCTGTTAAGGTGCTACACTCAATATGCCAGCAAATTTGGAAAACTCAGCAGTGGCCAGAAGATTGGAGAAGATCAGTCTACATCCCAGTCCCAAAGAAGGGTAGTGCCAAAGAATGCTCCAACTACCGCACAATTGCACTCATTTCACACGCTAGCAAGGTTATGCTTAAAATTCTACAAGGAAGGCTTAAGCAGTATGTGGATCGAGAACTCCCAGAAGTGCAAGCTGGATTTAGAAGAGGCAGAGGAACCAGAGACCAAATTGCAAACATGCGCTGGATTATGGAGAAAGCTAGAGAGTTCCAGAAAGACATCTACTTCTGCTTCATTGACTATGCAAAAGCCTTTGACTGTGTCGACCACAGCAAACTATGGCAAGTTCTTAAAGAAATGGGAGTGCCTGATCACCTCATCTGTCTCCTGAGAAATCTCTATGTGGGACAAGAAGCTACAGTTAGAACTGGATATGGAACAACTGATTGGTTCAAAATTGGGAAAGGAGTACGACAAGGCTGTATTTTGTCTCCCTGCTTATTTAATTTATATGCAGAATACATCATGCGAAAGGCTGGGCTGGATGAATCCCAAGCTGGAATTAAGATTGCCGGAAGAAATATCAACAACCTCAGATATGCAGATGACACAACCTTGATGGCAGAAAGTGAGGAGGAATTAAAGTACCTTTTAATGAGGGTGAAAGAGGAGAGTGCAAAATATGGTCTGAAGCTCAACATCAAAAAAACGAAGATCATGGCCACTGGTCCCATCACCTCCTGGCAAATAGAAGGGGAAGAAATGGAGGCAGTGAGAGATTTTACTTTCTTGGGCTCCATGATCACTGCAGATGGTGACAGCAGCCACGAAATTAAAAGACGCCTCCTTCTTGGGAGAAGGGCAATGACAGGCCTAGACAGCATCTTGAGAAGTAGAGACGTCACCTTGCCAACAAAGGTCCGTATAGTTAAAGCCATGGTTTTCCCAGTAGTGATGTATGGAAGTGAGAGCTGGACCATCAAGAAGGCTGATCGCCGAAGAATTGATGCTTTTGAATTATGGTGCTGGAGAAGACTCTTGAGAGTCCCATGGACTGCAAGAAGATCAAACGCATCCATTCTTAAGGAAATCAGCCCTGAGTGCTCACTGGAAGGACAGATCGTGAAGCTGAGGCTCCAGTACTTTGGCCACCTCATGAGAAGAGAAGACTCCCTGGAGAAGACACTGATGCTGGGAAAGATGGAGGGCACAAGGAGAAGGGGGCGACAGAGGACGAGATGGTTGGATAGTGTTTTCGAGGTTACCAGCATGAGTCTGACCAAACTGCGGGAAGTAGTGGAGGACAGAGGTGCCTGGCGTGCTCTGGTCCATGGGGTCACGAAGAGTCGGACACGACTAAACGACTAAACAACAACAACAACAATGCCATCTTTGCACAAGCTCCTCAAGGCTGCACCAGCGCACTGGTTGGCACAACCCAATATCCTGAGCACTTATTTGTTGGCACATGCCTCAAGACCCAGAAGGATAGGGGGAAATGAAATGGTTCCAGGCCACAACAGTATTTGCGCTACTGTTGGCAGCTGCTGAAATATGGGTACTAATTTTGCCAGTGTCAACAAGGCCCTAAAGGATCATGAATATTAGATGCTATGTTTCATTGGAACTAATGGAATTAGATCACAGCCACTTTTCATCACGTTGCAGCCTGACGGCAAGACCCATCTTCTGTGTACAGTTTTCAAAGCCAACTCCGCTAGCCTAGGGGTTCAATCCACCTGGAATTTCTCCTACGCAAGCCCCGCCAGCGGAAGTGGGAATTGCACAAAAGCACAGCTTATGCCCCAGACATAAAGCTGCCAAGTACTTCATTAGCTCCTTGTACGTTAAATTTTCAGTTTATATAAAAGAAAGCTTCCGTAGTTCAGTATGACATTAAAGCTCTCAGAAGCATCAATTGCAAAAATTAACACAGGAAGGATGAATGCCAGCTCATATACAAAATTAACGACTTTCCAAATCTATTTTGTTAGTATAAAAAGGCAGTTTCGTGTCTTCCTTTGTAGAACACTTAAATATCTGCTTTTTAGTTTTAAAAAGTATTAAAGGTTTAACTAGGGTTTAATTAAGGTAGTGTTAATGGTTTCTTTGACTAATAAAATTACAGACGGCCTTTTTTTTTTAACTTTCTACTCCTGTCAGCAGGTTACTGTATACTGTAGATCTGGATATCATCACATTGTAATACAACTTTCTGTCGTGCCATAGGTACATAACTGAATCTTCTTGCTCTTGTTTAATGTATTATAACTTTCACTTTCTCTTATTCCACCGTAAACGACAGACCCTACTTGTTCTGTCCTTCATTTTTTACCATTTGTGATACATAACCTGTGCTTCTTTGGTGGCAGTACTCACTGGAACGGAGTACCAACATCTCTTTCTGTTGCCCATGGCAGCCATTTTGTGATGGCACCCACGGCACTTTTATCAAGAGCACCGGCACCTCATTTATTATTATTATTATTTTACCAAAATAAGCCCTGTATATAACACAAATGGTATCCATCAGTACTGTGTATTCCCCATCTCCCCTCCGCCCTGAACCACTATTTTACACCCCACACAAATTCTCACAAAGCTAGGCTTTATCCTCTGCATTTATTTTATGTTTTTATTCCAGTGCCATCAGTTCCAACGATGCCACTGATTTAGGACACACCCCTTTCTGAGCACAAGATGCTGGCCAGCAATAGATCAATGGAACATGAGACGGAGAAGGCCAAGTCACTGACAGAAAAGGTTGGCGACAACAATTTTGTGACCTTCATGGCCACCTTGACGTTTGTGCCTGCTCCCAGTGCTGACTGGTCCCAAAAAGGCCCCAGGTGCAACCTTCTGAATATCTAGCTTGGGGGATCAAAGACAGCACTGCTTGGAAAGAATCCTACCCGAAGACTTGGGCAATCATGATCAATAAGAGCGGACAGTAGTGAGCCTGACAGCCCAGCTATCTGATCTGGTCTAAGGTAGCATGTGTTCAGTTTTATTGTTCCTATTTCTCTCCATGTAGGATACTGCCAGTCTTCACAAAACAGCATCAACGTAAATCTTCTCATTAGCTTTCCAGAGCTTCCCTTCAGACTTTGTGGTAGGATACAGCACACTTGCTAAGCCAGTACAACTCCTGATCCTCCTTTGGCTCCATGCAGCATCCTTTGACTCTTTACATATGCAGCTGCCTCGAAGTGCCTTTTGAGGCTTGTAGGGCTGCATCCAATCGTTTCGTGGATGAAGGCAACTCAGACTCCTTATCCCTTCCCGTTCTCAAAACGTGTTCGGCCAACCAACCTTTGTGTATGTGAGGTCTCCTCTTTTCATGCCTGCATTTGGTGGCCCCCTCATCTTTCTGTCTTTATGAATTACGTAGGCTGACATGCATGACTATTCTTAAATGTCACCCTGAGGTAGGAATGAAACTGAGGGTTAAAAAAAGGGGGTGTCCAAGCCAGTCTAAGGTTGTAGGTAGCAGAGCCAAAAATCCTCTGACTGAAGCCAGAGAAGCTATCCTTTTGTCCCGAAGAAAGACAAGCCCACCATTAGGCAGAGTGGAGCAGCCACCTCAGGCAGCTAATTTTGGGTGCCATGAAAGGGAAGTGAAGGGTTAGTGAAATTTATTACTGTTGTATTTTTCCTGCAAGTGAGGAAGAAAGGGACTTGCAGGATGGCCGAGGAACCAAGTTAACTTGACCAGCCTTGGGTACTACAAACTAGCGGGTGCCATTTGCTGTCCTGCCTCAGGAAGGAAAACATACTGGGCCATCTCAGCTGAGGGGTAATGGAGGCCTAACTGCAGGTTTTCGTACCTGACCTAACTAATAGAAAGAATCCATACTAATTGTCAGTTGCAGGTGCCAGTGCTCTGTTCCCTTCACCTCAGATGGACTCTACTGCTTCTTCCTCGGTATAGAATCGACTATTTAAAAAAACCCAGAGCAAAGGAGAACCATCCTATAATATCTTCCCATGGCTTCACAGATGGACGTAAACCTACCTGTGCAACTTAGGTAGCAATTACACTGGGCAGAACTTCAAGCTTTGAGAACATCAAGATATTCTGGATAGCTAAGCAAACGTGCACCTTGACAAGATGAAATAAGTGGAATTTCTCACTCTTTCTGATAGTCTGGCATATAAAATGCGTGAACAGAAGCAAGGCTCTAGAAATATAACGTGCCATTCATCCTGTGAGTGGGAATGTAGCCATAGGTTTGAGGTAGCCAACAGCGTCCTGCAGATGTTTTGGACGACAACCTCCATCATTCCTGACCATTGCTGCAGATGATGGGAGCTGTAGTACAAAACACTGGAGGGCACCACGTTGGCTACCCCTGCCACAGAACGTTCCATGGTGGCTAGAATGCCTTGGAAATGTACCTTTCCAAACGTACATACCCCCACCCTCCCATCATGGCCTGGTTCTGCTGATTACTATACCATGTAAAAGTACTGCAAACAGCACAGGAGCGCATCTGATAACAGCGGCCATTCGCAGAGAGCAGTAGTATCATCCAAAGTGTTGTGCCAGTTTAACATCCTAGGTGAGCTTACCACACCAGCACAAAACTACAGGTTGTGACAATGCAAGTACATCCCAGCTTTTATGTTTATTTAATGAAAACACAGGATCAATCTGTCAAACTAAGAAACAGCGTCTTATTTATACTTCTTAACTAGATTCTAGTACCTTTGACCAGAAATTTGCACGATGCATTGTTTTACAAGCGCATGATCTTCTGGGCACTGCAGATAGCCATTTAACGACCACAGTAACCATAACAGCACGTTTAAAGAAAGCAGAGGCCAGGATTTTTCAAAATCACAAGGAACTTACCGAGCCATATAGTTCTCCTTTCTCGTTCATTCCCAGATAAAGTCCACTGTCGACCCCTCGAATGCTGACCAGGCCCACTGCTATACTGATAAATTCCAGGATACCTGCAAAACACAACACACACAAAATGACCATACCATTTCCATTCACAAATTTAGCACTTGAAGTCAACTTTGAAATTGACTCAGTGGCATTACAAAGATGGCAGATGTTTTCCACCAGAAAGAAAAATGCCAACAGATGAGTAATTATTAGAGATACAGACATCCGCAGTGTATAAAAGGCAACAGTGCTGAGCTTTCTCCCGAAATTATGCAATGCAGACGGCAGAGGAGTGCCAAGTGAAAAGCTCAGCCTTTCAAAGAAGGCTACTTGTTCAAAGGGATTTTTCTTAAGTCCTTCCAATCAAGTACCTGACCAGACCCAATGTTCCAGCAATCCTCTGGCATGCTGGGGCATGCAGAAAGGTTTGTAAAGTTATTTACAGGCTGCTCGTTGTTTTTTAAAAGGTATTTATGTGATCGGCTGCGAAAGATTGTTCAGAATCTGTTCAAGACTGAAAGTGGAGCTTACAAAACACAACTTCAGGTCTAAAATCAGGTGAGAGGAACCTTTCTTCAGTCTAATTGATTGTTGTTAGCCGCCCTGAGCCCAGCTTCGGCTGGGGAGGGCGGGATATAAATAAAATTTATTATTATTATTATTAAGGGGCACGTTAACCTTACCAGGCCACCAGGTTCCCCATCCCTGGTCTAAATATGTGTTACACACACACACACACACACACACACACACGTGTGGAAACCTGCATTATGTTCAGGAACTGTAATTAAACTGTGCTTTGTCCTGTTAAGTACAACCAGTGCCAGCTATAGGGGGATTGAACAACCCTCAATGCCCACTCAATGCCAACTGCTGCTGCTCTGCCTCACTTTTGCTTGCCCCATCTGCAGTATACATTTAAAGCAGTATCACACCATGGCTTCCCCCCAAAGAATCCTGGGAACTGTAGCTTGTGCTGAGAATTGTTAGGAGACCCTTATTCACTTCACAGCACTAAAATTCCCAGAGTTCCCTGGGAAGAGGGGCTTGACTGTTAAGCCACACTGATAACTGTTGCTGTGAGGTAGCTGTGAGGTAACTGTAGCTGTGAATAGGCATTTCCTAGCAACTCTCAGCAGGTGTCCAACCATGCTGACCCTCGAAGCCAGCCCTCCCTCAGACTGGGAGAAATCCTCCTGCAGGCCTGTAGTAAGAGCCTTGCCAGAGAACTGAGGAAAACCTCCTTAATAACTTAATAAACCTACTGTGTTACCACAACTGGCGCGGAGCCTTAATTTAGTGATTAAGGTTCAACGGACGCTAAAGGTACACGCTATACCTTTAAAGTACATTCAAAACACATTTTTCTCCTTCAAGAATTCTGGGCACAGTAGTTGCTGGGAATGGTATCTGTGAAGGCTAAACTGCAGTGCCCAGAATTCTTTGAGGGGAAGAACGTGCTTCAAATGTGCTTTAAAGGTGCAGCACGTACACAGCTCAAGTCCCAGTGTTCCTTCCGCCCTTTTGCTTCAGAAAAAGCCACCCCAGAATGAGTCGATCTGGAGGAGAAGCAGTAGGAATAGAGGATTTGATCCATGGTTGTGCTTCAAATTACACCCGCCGCAAACTCACTAGCAACCCAACCTTGCAAGGTGTCCAATTCCTCATTTATTTATGTGTGTGAAAAGGGAAACATGGGGAGGGAAGCAGCGGATGGGACAATTTGGAACAGGGGAACAATGGGTAGCGAATGCATAAACATCACCTCACTCTCTCCCTGCTTCTTCCTCAGATTACCTACCAACAAAAGTGCCTTTTCCTGGAATAAAACAGGCCATTAGTATTTGGCTGATTGTCTAGTTGGGCTTTATATCAGTATCTTGGTATCAGTATCTCCCGTTTACCTATAAATAATGAAGACTACCCACTCCCCACCCCAAATAAACTAGATACCTACAGTCCAAAGTTTGTCTGTAACCAATATTTGCCATCCAGTTCTCAAATTCCCAAACCCTTGTCTCCCTCACTTCCCACAATAGCCAGATCTGGCCCAAGTCTTCTCTGAGCATTCTCCTCAACCCATGCCTCCCTCTCTACCTTCCCTCCAACTCCTCTGCTGCTAAATTGACCTATCACAGTCTCCTTGAAGTCACAGCCCACCTCCCGTTCTCCATATTTCCCCTTCTTCGTCCTTCAATGCTTAATTCAACTCTTTCACAGACTGCCAACTGACCCCCCTTCAGCCCACTGCAGCAAACAGCCCCTCCAGTCCTTCTGCAAGACTCTTGGCAACCTTTCCCTTTCTACCAAACGAACTGTCAACTTGCCTCATAGCAACTGATCTGGTTTTGCATATTACACCATTAACCTTTCCCGCTTAATAGTTCATATTTGTCCACATCGCCACTGAACAGATTGTCTATATTACACAATTCCTTTCCCCTCCTAATAGCTAGGATTTGTCCACATCAGCAGTTACAAGGATGCTGTTGTTATTTATTAGTCACTTTATTCATGGAAATGACTCAAAGCAGCTTACAGGTGTTGTCATAATTAAACCATGTCAGTCAACAGAAAGTGTCTTTGTGTTCATGGTCTGTTTCTGAGCTTCTCATAGGCCTCTACTGTGCAAAACAGGATTCTGGATCCAGCAGGACCATTCTTATGTTCTTATGAAAGGATTTTGCAGATGGGCAACCAACAGCAACCAGGTTTTACTGTGTCATATCTCAGAGAGAGAGAGAGAGAGAGAGAGAGAGAGAGAGAGAGAGAGATGACACAGCAAAACCTGGTTGTATATAGATTGACAACATTGCTAAAGAGTGTGTCTTGCCAAGCAAATCTCTAAAAAATACACTATTCTTCCAAGTGTAATCAAAGGTCAAGATATCTCACATGCATTGTTAGAAACTCACATATATAATCTAGGTGCCAAATGGCTCCTCAAACCAAGGTTACAGACGCCAAAAATGGAATGTCTAGTTGCAGTTTTGGGGTCAGATGGCTCAAAAGACTTTTTGGTTCCTGAAATTCGTTCCAATTGTGCAGATAAAATATCACAGATAGAATTCTACAGGATGTGTTGCTAGTGTGTGAAAACATGCAAGATCCAAGGTTCCCCAGGCCTGCACTTCCAGATGGCGGAGACATCAGACGCGGCCACCCCAGCAGCTGGGCAACTTCACTTGGTCACAAGTGGTCAATAGCGAATTTCAAACGCTGTTCACATGGTATGGCAAACATGGGGAACCTGTGTCCCTCCAGATGTTGGGCTCCAACTCACATAATCCCCAACCACTTTCCATGTTGACTTTGGCTGATGAAAGTTAAGAGCCCAAAATAACCAGAAGTCCACCAGTTTCTCTCCGCTGGTCTATCCTTGCCTTCAGGAGTGAACCTAGGAACTTGCTTTATGTTGAGTCAAGATCATTGCTCCATCTAACTTAGTAATATCAAACTGACAGGCAGTGGCTGTCCAAGGTTCCAGACTGGGGACACTCCCAGCCCTAGAGATACCAGGGATTGAACCTGCAACTTTTCTGCACTCAAAGCAGATGCTCTGTCACCGAGCTACAGCCCTTCCCTGTAGGTGGAAAAGGAACTCAGAAGTTGGAGAGAAAGAATGGGATAGAGAACATGGCTGTTTCTAAGGCAGATTTACCCAATGCCAGTTTTTGTTCAGACCACGGTCCTAACAGGAATATCTGTGAACCAGTGAATGTGGCCTCTTTACCATCCTCCTTTAAACCCTCCTCCAAAAATGTTACCCAGACAATTCTTGCACGTCACATTACATTTACGTTTGTTTATTTATTATTGAAATGTTTAAAGCTCCACTCAAACTTGATAGGATGTTGTACAAAGGACCCGAGGCCACCAGGTCAAAATCTATTTTAAAAACAAGGCAAGAGATGAGTTAGAGAAGAACAGAGAAAGAGTGTGGTTGTAAAAATGAAAAGCCAAAGGAGACAGATGGAATGGTAACAGGCAGAAATCTGAAGCGAGAAAGGGTATTCAGTGAAAGCAAATATATGAGGAAGACAAATGGGGGGGGGGGGGGCTGACCAACAGAAAAGCTGTTACAAAGATTATGGAGCGATTCATTTTGCATCTTTCACAAAGGAGCAATAGCAATAGCAGCCTCAGCAGCATAGATCTATCAACAACAGGTAGAAGCCAAGAGATAAAGTTTTGTAACCAAGATTGCAAAGATGAGTACTGCTGTACCTTTCTCTAAGGCAGTGGTTCCCAAACTTTTTAATATGGTGGCCCACAAGTCAAAAATTCACTGATTTATTGCAACAAGTGTCAAGACAGCATTATAACAAGCCAACTAAACAAAAAGTTGTAAGAGATATTCATCATACCAGTTAAGGATTGCAAGCAATAATTATTTTGAGCTTATTTATAAAGTCCAAAGCCCACTTGCACAGGCTTTGTGACCCACTTGCTAGTCTAAGAGAACACTATTGATTATTGCTGTATATTTTACTCATCACTGCATTGATAACTCCAGCTTAGTAAAAGGCAATCTGTCCATTTTAAATTGTTTGCATTCTTACGAAGTAATAAAACAAAACAAAAAAATTAGCATTATTCAGCTAGGTGCAATACTTCTAGTACAATATCTGATACAAACAGTCCATTGGAAAGCTTTCACCATGTTCAGAGCTACATAATCAGGGCTCCAAATCTTGTAAAACTGTAAAACTTTCACCAAACTATCAAGTTACCCCTGTGTACATATAATCACCAAGCAATTTTAAGAGAGGCCAATTCTTAGGTTATGTGCCTATTGTCCAATATTGTAGGCTCTGGGTTTATAAACCTGGTATCTTTCATTCTGGTGTAAAAGTAAATTGGGAGTGAAATTGCTACTCCAATTTCAGATGGCCGGGTCACACACTGCTGACCACCTGAAAGTAAAATGCTGCTAGCCCTGTAGCTGATTTTTTCAAGTCAGTTGTGTCTCTGTTCTTGAGAAGTCTGTGAAACCCACAAACAACAGAGTTTACATATTGCAATAGGAAATGCTTCAGTTTTATTACTCTTTGCTCGGCACACTCCCTTAGGGAAAACTATCCAGAGACACATCTGAACCCTATATAAATCAAAGCACAAATCACTCTGGATCGTGCCCACTGTCCATAATGTGAGTTTTGCCAAGTCAGCAGATGTATTGTTTAATTCGAGGCACTTTTGAATGTTTCCAGGATATAAATAATGTGCTCATTCAGTTAATAGTAGCACATACAGTCTATGGCAGTAGTTTTCAACCAGTGTGCCATGGCACCTTCGGGTGCCTTGAATGACAGTCAGGGGTGCCAGGCAACACTGACCTCTGTCCCTCTTTCCTTCGCTCCCTCCTCTGATGCCCTCTGGCATCTCTGCCTCCCAAAGGCTTGCACAGCTGTTTGTTGCAGCAGCCCTGGCTACAAGCTTCCCCAGGCAAATGGTGCCTCTGGGGCTGGTCAGGGGGTGCTGGGTGCCAGGAGCTGAGGTGGCCTCAGAGTAAGCAAGCAAGCAGGCAAGGCAGCCTAGCCAGCCAGTCCACCGGCCCTTGTTGTTGGGAATGGGCAGACAAGTCCCAGGGGCAGTGTGAGGAGGCACCTCTATTTGGGGCATGGGAGGCAGCTCTGAGACCAGGGGTGGCAGCAGCGGCTGCCCAGAGGACTCTCAAGGAGAGGGGAAAGGAGGCTGAGGGAACACTTCATAAGGGAGGGTGTTTGAAAAGGGGTGAGGGGCTGCCAGCTCTGCAGGCAAGTGGTGACATAACTAGGTTCCTGAGCCCCACAGGGGTGCCGCAGAAAGAATGCTGTTGTTCAAGGGAGCCATGGACTCAAAAAGGCTGAAAACCTCTGGTCCAAGGGCTGAATCATATGCTAACTTCACGGATTGCTAAGGTTTGTATCCTGCCTCTCCAAATCCTTTAACATTCAAAGGCTTGTAAACATGCAATCCAGGATAATGTTTCATTTGCAAAGATCAAGCATAACTTTGCCACTAGAGCCAAAGTGACAAGGCATACGCCATACACAATGACATTCCTAACATGCTATCAACTAGCCAACTGGCCAACCCATTGCACTTTGCAGGATTTTGTTCATTTCCCGAACTAGTACGCGCTGCTGAATATGACCCTGATAGTTACAGCTCCAGGGTAATGTTGTTATAGGGCTTGTTGTTGGCAGGGCTTGTTTGTATGTCGTCTTTGGAGCCACTCTCAGCCTGTGGCTTTATATCTGGAAGATGGCATTCTGTAGACAGAGAGACTGCTTAAGCGGTCAAACAAGCCATCAAACAAGCCTCTTTGGCAATGGCTCTGGCCAAGTCTGCTAAGCAACTCTTTGCAGGACCGAAGGGTAAAGGCTGCCATACAAACTAGCAGCTGCCATGCTCCCAGAAAAGATATAGGGGCCTTGTCTTGTTCTCTGTGCTGAATTCAACACTCTGCCTTTACCATCTCCACCACCCCAAAAAACTGTTGGAGCTCTTCCATAATATGCTCAGCGTGTGTGTGTGTGTGTGTGTGTGTGTGTGTGTGGTATCATCAAATCGCAGAGTTGGAAGGGGCCCCAAGCACCATCTAGTCCAACCCCTTGCAATGCAGAAATCTCAATGAAGTCATCCATGGATGAAACCTCTGCTTTAAAAACCTCCAAAGAAGGAGCGTCCACCACCTTCTGAGGGAGACTGTTCCACTGTTGAACAGCTCTTAGCGTAAGAAAGTTCTTTCCAATGTTTATATATACAGTGGTGCCTCGCAAGACGAAATTAATTCGTTCCGCGAGTTTTGTCGTCTTGCGATTTTTTTCGTCTTGCGAAGCACGGTGTCAGGAAATTTTTGGAAAAGCTTCAAAAATCACCAAAGTCTTCAAAAACCTCAAAAAAGGCTACCACGCCGCGTTCTATGAGTTGCTCCTCGAAGTCAAGTCGCAACTGTATTAACGGTGTTAAGAAAAAGGAAACAAACTTGCAAGACGTTTCCGTCTTGCGAAGCAAGCCCATAGGGAAAATCCTCTTGTGAAGCAGCTCAAAAAAACAAAAAACCCTTTCATCTTGCGAGTTTTCCATCTTGCGAGGCATTCGTCTTGCGAGGTACCACTGTATAAGCATACTGCTTTTTGTGGTTTTATATCACTGTACAGTGGTACCTCAGGTTAAGTACTTAATTCGTTCCGGAGGTACGTTCTTAACCTGAAACTGTTCTTAACCTGAAGCACCACTTTAGCTAATGGGGCCTCCCGCTGCCGCCGCACCACCAGAGCACGATTTCTGTTCTCATCCTGAAGCAAAGTTCTTAACCCGAGGTACTATTTCTGGGTTAGCAGAGTCTGTAACCTGAAGCGTATGTAACCCGAGGTACCACTGTACCCTGCTCTGAAATTTTATGAGAAGGTGATCTGTACTTTTCTACATAAATAGGTAAAGGGGACCCCTGACCATTAGGTCGAGTCGTGGCTGACTCTGGGGTTGTGGCGCTCATCTCACTCTATTGGCCCAGGGAGCCTGCGTACAGCTTCTGGGTCATGTGGCCAGCATGACTAAGCCGCTTCTGGCGAACCAGAGCAGCGCACGGAAATGCCCTTTACCCTTCCCGCCTGAGCGGTACCTATTTATCTACTTGCACTTTGAGGTGCTTTCAAACTGCTAGGTTGGCAGGAGCAGGGAACGAGCAACGGGAGCTCACCCCGTTGCGGGGATTCGAACCACCGACCTTCTGATTGGCAAATCCTAGGCTCTACGTAAATAGATGTAAATAAAAGACACCAGTCTCTGGTGACCTTCATTCTAGGAAAACTCCAGCCAAAGTATGTGCTGGCACCCTGAAATCTCTCATTTTGCTCAGATACTGAGGTGCATACAGCCATATCATGGTTTGCAACACTGCGCTGGATTGTTGTACAATCTTTAGGCCTTGTATGCTGCTGCAAGAAATATTGCAATCAGGTTGCTGAACAGTCATTTCCCATACATCAGCTGGCAAGAGATTCAGATATGGGTTATTAGGCTGCCAATCTTCTCTAACCAGACATGCAAGATACACCAGTACTCACACTGGCCATTCACTGCTGGACCCCTTCAAGGGTTTGCATTTGACCAGTTGCAATCTGGAGTCTACTGGGCTTCAATTTCCCCGGAATATTTCAAAAGGAGCCAAGAAAACAATTCTCAAGCAGAGCCCCTTCAAGCAGAGACAAAGTTCCTTTTTCACAGGCGGCGTCTTCCATGGGCCGTCACTCAATACAAGGCAATATGGAACAGCCCCTCATCAGAAGGGAGGGGAGGAGGGAAAGGAACAGCTGTAGTTTAAATCCCAGTGAAACAGCTGCACACTCAGCAAAGAAACAAAGTGCTTCTACAGATGACTCGACTATGGTTACATTCACACACTACAGTTAAAGCACACTTAAAAGCGGGCCAGAATAATCCTGGGAACTGTGATTTGTTAAGGGTGCTGGGAACTGCAGCACTCTGAGGGGTAAACGACAGTTCCCAATATTTCTTAGGGGAACATCACGTGCTTTAAATTTGTTGTGTGCACACCTTCTATGGCTGTAGATTACCGGTGTTTAGGGGAAAACAAGGGCAGAATTGCAGTTTGCCACTTGCCCGCTCCCCTGGAGCAAGCTCCTAAGCGAGTACCCAAGTGCCAAAACTATCAAATCCGCTTAGTGTTGCTAAGTGCTGACTCAGCAGCCATTCCTGGGTGTCTCCATACCTCCTGGAGCCACAAGGCGCACTGCGAGTTGCAAGGACAGAACTAACAAAACATCTCAGCCGGCTCAGTCTCAGGTGAGCTCCAGCGAGGAATAGGAAACGAATAACTTACTGAGAGATGTTATGTGCAGAGCTGCACAAAAATGTATGTAGGACCTGGGAAACCAGAGTTCAAATCCCCACTCAGCCATGAAGCTCGCCTAGCCTACCTCATAGGGTCGTTGTGGGGATTAAAGGGAGAGGGGGAGAACCACGTACTACAACTTGAGCTCCTTGGAAAGGTGGAGTATGAATGCAATGAATAAAAAAGGAACACATTTTATTTAGGCTGAGTATAAGAGGCAGCAATGTTTATGGGGCTGGATACATACTGAGAATTAAAAATCTTGCAAAATGCACATATGAAGAGCTCTGCTGGACCAGATTAAAGGCTTATCTAGTCAATAAAATACTTCTGGGAAGCCTACAGTGGGGCATGAAGGCATGAGCCCTCACTGCTCTAGCAACTCAGCCCACATCATGCATTTAAAGCACTCAGATATGACTTTAACGGTCATGGCTTCCCCCAAAGAAGCCTGGAAGCTGCAGTTTGTGAATGATTCTGGTAACTGTAGCTTTGTGAGGATTTACCTAACAACTCTCAGCACTTTTAATAAACCACAGTTCCCAGGATTCTTGGGGGGAGCTGTTAAAAGTGATGTAGGAGCGCTTTAAATGTACAGTGCATTTTGGACGTTGCCTATGAGCCAAATGGGTAGCCATATCCAGTGCTACTTTTCTAGAAAAAGAAATGCCAGAACCTCACCACAAACACCTCCCTCGTTCTCTTAAAATGGCAATGGCGCCCACCTGAGAAGTGTGGGGGGGGGGGAGAACCCTGGCCTTATCCCCCACAAATATGGCTAATCCCGTTTTGAAGACATGAAAGTCAGTGGCCGTCATTACAGGAGGAGAAAATTCCATAGTTTAACCATGCACTGTGGGGGATGGGGAGTGTTTCCTTTTGCCAAATTCCTAATTTTGTATTATTTGGGAAGGGGGGGACACCTATTTTTTTGTTGATGTTACCTATTTCTCTCTCGACAGTTCCTGCAGTGACTACTTGGGGGGAAAGT
The DNA here is from genome assembly GCF_964188315.1 of Podarcis muralis. Lineage (NCBI taxonomy): Eukaryota > Metazoa > Chordata > Lepidosauria > Squamata > Lacertidae > Podarcis > Podarcis muralis. Next base: position 25,164,695 of record NC_135658.1, on the reverse strand, counting down.
GAACCTTCAAGATTTGTTTTTGTCTTGGGGTGGCATAAGGGACTGGAGACCTGCTTTCAGAGCATTTGGTGGGAATAACGGCCTTGAGGAGATATTTACAAATATAGTTATGGTGGAAGTCCCTCCTGTGTTTTCACACTGGTAGATACACCAGTGAAACTGCTCAAATGCAACACTGGAATAAAAAGGTAAAGGACCCCTGGACAGTTAAGTCCAGTCAAAGGCGACTATGGGGTGTGGCGCTCATCTCGCTTTCAGGCCGAGGGAGCCGGCGTTTGTCAACAGGCTGCTTTCTGGGCCAGCAGGACTAAACCGCTTCTGGTGCAACGGAACACCGTGACGGAAACCAGAGCGCATGGAAACCTTCCCACCGCAGCAGTACCTATTTATCTACTTGCACTGGCATGCTTTCAAACTGCTAGGTTGGCAGGAGCTGGGACAGAGCAACGGGAGCTCACCCCGTGGTGGGGATTCTGCTGACCTTCTGATCGGCAAGCCCAAGAAGCTCAGTGGTTTAGACCATATCACCACCCGCATCACCTGTGATGGAAGTGAAAAGCCCAATGGAGAGGGAAACCAACCAACACTGTGGCATGCAGCCATCCTCACTGGCTCCATTTGTACTACTCCAAGAAACCCACTGAAATTAACTAACATTGACTAGCTTAGTTGGATATAACTTTGCTGGATCCAACCTGCTGCCTTGGAGCTATAGCTACTGTGCCATCCAGACTGATTCTTCTACAAGCCAAGCAGAGAGAGAAAACACATGTGACCACAACACACACACACCCCATGCATGGGGGAGGTTAGCCACGAGCACAGAGGGATTTCTTGGCAGGCAGACATTGCAATCTGCATCCCACTACAATTCCTAAGTTCAAAGGAGCCTTCATAGCAATACTATCTGAGCCTGCTTCAAACCAAGGTGTTCTTGGTGGCTGGTCTTTTAGAGATGCACTAAAGTATCTCTTGGGACACGGGTGGCGCTGTGGGTAAAAGCCTCAGCGCCTAGGACTTGCCGATCGAAAGGTTGGCGGTTCGAATCCCCGCAGCGGGGTGCGCTCCCGTCGCTCGGTCCCAGCGCCTGCCAACCTAGCAGTTCGAAAGCACCCCCGGGGTGCAAGTAGATAAATAGGGACCGCTTTCTAGTGGGAAGGTAAACGGCGTTTCTGTGTGCGGCTCTGGCTCGCCAGAGCAGCGATGTCACGCTGGCCACGTGACCCGGAAGTGTCTTCGGACAGCGCTGGCCCCCGGCCTCTTGAGTGAGATGGGCGCACAACCCCAGAGTCTGGCAAGACTGGCCCGTACGGGCAGGGGTACCTTTACCTTTACCTTTAAAGTATCTCTTAGAAGCTCTTCCTGTTTGGGTTGGCTTTGGCAACGGGCTCAAAGCGAAGCCAGCAGACATCGGAGAGGAGGGGTTTTTGGTATTTTTAAAGGCTACAGCCCTAAAGTAACTTACTAGGAAGCAAGTCCCACTGAGTTCAATTGGCTTAATATGAAGCTGGGATGCAAGTCTGAGTTAGGTTGCAGTCCTAAACACGCTCATAAGGAATAAGCCCAACTGAAGACAGGGGAAATCATTTCCAACCAAATGCACATGAATAGCATTACAGTATTCAGTTTCAATATAATACTTTGGTATGCTGTTTTTATTTTGTTATTTGACATAAGTTTGGAGAATGGGGTGAGCTATAACACCTCAATACAAGCCTCCATTGTCCAATTAACATCCACACACACCTTTGAATGTTAGAATGCTGTTGTAAGTTAAGTTTGAGCCTCAGACTGATTTTCTAGGGGGTGCAATAGGTGCAAGGGAATCTTGGGCCCTGGGTTCTCATCAGGTTGAAAGGTCATCTGTTGCCATTATTTTTAAAAAACCCAAAATCCTACTGCTATAGAAATAGCATAAATAGGAATAATTGAATAGAATAAAAAATAGTAAAAGCAGCAAGAAGCCTGAGCTGATGTAGAACAAAGGGACAGAATTTGCATCCTGGATATATGCTATTAAATCTATTAGGCCTCACTTTGCATATCCACATGCACTTAATATGCAAAATCAGAAGACCATCGGCCCTGTTGACACCTTGCCATAAGCCCAGATAAGCTGAAATAAGTAACTTCAAATTACAGAAATCACAAACCAATGAGTACTCTAGCAAGGTCAGTTCTGCAAGGAGTAAAAAGGACTGAAGTTACAAGTCATGGGCCCCTTCCACCCCTACTGGTGGTGGTGGTAGTGATTAAAATTTATGGACCACTTCATAACATGAAATCATCAAAGTGGTGCACACAATAAAAACAGAATAAAACACAAGCTCTTAACACATGCATATGACGCAGTGGGCATTAGTCCACCAAATCTTATGCCATAATAAAATTTATTAGTTTGTGCACAGACTCAAAAAAAATATTTGTTCAGCAGCCAACCTATGCTGCCCAAATTTAGAAAAATCATAAGTGGGCATCCCCAGCTTACTGGAACAAAAATATCCTGCCAGTGATGGCTGTGATCCTATTTTGCCTTACCAGCCACAGGAGGCACTTTCTAAAGACTTACAAGGAGAGTGCCTGCCCACCACCTATGAAACAGCTACTGCAATTCATCTGCAGCAGCAGGACTCAGCTTTCTCCCCCAGCCTTTGCAAGGAGGCTGTCGCTGCTGCATCATCACCTACGTGCAAACGGAGCTGGAGTCACAAGCTACGCATGGAAGGTCACAGACTGCAGGAGAAGGACATTGTGCAGGTGCGGGCTTTTGCATCACTTTCCCTTGCCATCGTGTAAGATGAGTTCTCTCCCATCCAGGGATTTTTGCCTGGAGGAGCAGGTAAGGCAAACTCTCCCTGAAGCTAACAGGATATCTAATTGCCAATCTTTCCAAATGGCTCCTATTCCAGAACAGCACGAGGCTATGAAAGTTAACTGGCGCCTTTTATTAAAGAAAATTGTAGCGCTACAAAAAGCACAAGCGCTATACACACAAGTGCCAAGTTTTGGTCATCATCAGAGCAAGCAGAGGTGTGCGCATATATAAATATATATACAGGGACAGTTTGAATGGGGCAAATATGGCCCCATTCCTCCAGAGAGATCAAGGTGACATTACACGCTGCTCACCCCTTTTATCCTCACAACAACTCCAGGAGGTAGGTTAGTGTAAAGACAGGCTTCCTCAAATTCGGCCCTCCAGATGTTTTTTGGCCCACAACTCCCATGATCCCTAGCTAGCAGGACCAGTGGTCAGGGATGATGGGAATTGAAGTCAAAACATCTGGAGGGCTGAGTTTGAGGAAGCCTGGTGTAAGAGAACATGCCTTGCCCAAGGTCACCCCGTGAAACTTCCAACACTTCCACACTGGACCTCGCATATTGCACATGCACCCAGCACCTAGTACGGACTCAGGACCAGAGGAGGAGGATAGATTCTGCTTTTGCTGCATCAGTGCCCTTGTATGCAGTGCTTTCCCCAGAGGAGGCAGCAGAATGGCAGCCATCAGTTGAGTGGAAGCAAAGCACTCCGCTTAAGGGCTCCTTACTGAGTCTGCTCCATCTGCATACAGGGTTCCTCTAGAGCAGGGGTGGAGGGACCTGTAGCCCTCAGGAGCCTATTGGAATACAACTCCCATCATCCCTTGCCACAGGTCATATTGGCCAGAGCTGATGGGATTCCAGCAACATCTAGAATACGATAGGTGTTTGGAGGGAATAGTTTGTTAAAGCAAAATAGGTAGAGTAGACATTTCCCTTTGTCCTTTCAGACATACTCAGTCCCATTCAAAGTTCCTGGGTGTATGGCTACACTAAAAAGACTTAGGAGAGGAAACGGTCTGGCTTAGCAGGATTGTTGCTGCAAAATAATTTTTGCCACAATGAGTTTAAAGCTTGGAGGCTATAATGTTAGACTGAACTATAGAATTGTAGAGTACCCCACGGTCATCTAGTCCAACCTTCAGCCATGCAGGAATCTCAACTGGATCATGCATGACCTCTACTTATAAACCTCCAAAGAAGGAGAGTCCATCACCTCTCTTTGGAGTCTATTCCACTGCTGAACATCTCTGTCAGAAAGCTCTTGTAACTTTGGTTTTTGTAACGTTGGTTTGGTTTGGGTCCTGCCCTCCAGAGCAGCAGAAAACAAGCTTGCTTCATCCTCCATGTGACAGCCTTCAGACCTTTGAGGATGGCTATCGTATCTCCTCTCAGTCCCCTCTTCTCCCGGCTAAACACAACCATCTCCCTCAACCGTTCCTCACAGGGCTTGGTTTCCAGACCCTTTATCATCTTGGTCACCCTCTTCTGCACATGTTCCAGCTTGCCAATTTTATAAGTGGACACGCCACCTATAAAACTGAGAATTAATGACCTACCTTGTAAGGTTGGCGGGGACAGCGGGTGGCGCTGCCTCAGCGCCTAGGGCTTGCCGATCGAAAGGTCGGCGGTTCGAATCCCTGCGGCGGGGTGCGCTCCCGTTGTTCGGTCCCAGCGCCTGCCAACCTAGCAGTTCGAAAGCACTCCTGGGTGCAAGTAGATAAATAGGGACCGCTTACTAGCGGGAAGGTAAACGGCGTTTCCGTGTGCGGCTCTGGCTCGCCAGAGCAGCGATGTCACGCTGGCCACGTGACCCGGAAGTGTCTCCGGACAGCGCTGGCCCCCAGCCTCTTGAGTGAGATGGGCGCACAACCCTAGAGTCTGTCAAGACTGGCCCGTACGGGCAGGGGTACCTTTACCTTTACTGTAAGGTTGGCTGTGCTAAAGAAGAGCTCTGAAAAGCAAGCGCTCTATAAATGTTGAATACTGAAAACCATGTACAACAGGGGTAGGGGACTTGTAGCCCTTCAAATGTTGCTGGACTACTGCCACCATAATTCCTGGCCACTTCCCATGCTGACAGGGGCTGATGGGAGTTGTAGTCCAACACCATCTGGAGGGCTGCAGGTTTCTCCAAGCCTGGTGTAAAGAACCGAGTGCTAATCAAAGAAAGCCTCTGATGGCATTGTGCAGTAGCTGGTATTCTGGACTAGGAGACCTGGATTCAAATATTTTTCCCTCAGCTACAAAGCTGACTGGGTGACCTTGGGCCTCACTCAGTTTAACTGACCTCACAAGTCCTTAAAAAAAGGAATCGTGCAAGCTACTCCCAAACACCTTGCAAGGTAAAGCAGGCTACAAGTTTAACAGTCTTATTATTTGTACCCCACCCATCTGCCTGGGATGCCCCAGCCACTGTGAGGGGGGGCACCAACAGAAGAAGAGTGCAAGCTGCATTTTCACTCCTACCCACTAAGCAGAAGGGCGTTGGGGGGCGGTGAGAAAGGAGAAGGCAGAAATCTGTTTTAAAGATTGCAATGACATTGTGCAACGAAGCGGGGTCATTCCCCAGAGGGAGGGGCTTGCCTGACTTTACCCTCCCGGGTCCTAAGGCTGCTACATTTTACCCCTTGCGTTTTTCCAGAGGCCTCGGCCAGGTGGGGGTGCAGGAGGTGCTGGACAAAGGAAGGGGAGTCGCTCTGCTTTCTCTGCAGGATGCGCCCGAAGAAGCTGCTTTAGTACTGCAGGTCCCGCTCCTCTTGCTTATCCGAGTCATTCTCTGCAGCAGCAGCAACAGAACAGGGTTTTTTACGGCAGCGGCGCCCAGCCCGGGGAAGTAGAGGGGGGGGAGTATGCAGCTGCAGCAACCGGATCCTATGCAATAGATATACTATATATAAATGAACTGGAAAGCAGGGCTTGCTCCGCAGCTCAGCGTGCCTTGGGATTGCAGCCCCGAGACTCGTCAGGTGCACTGCAAGCGGGCGCTGCAAGGACCCTCTGCAGCAGCAGCAGCATGTCGCTCGAGGACACGCAGCTGCCGGCGCGTGACGACACCTGGGGAGCGGAGACGCCTGCGCTTCGCCGGGGATCTATGCACCGTTCTTTTTAAAAATAATAGGAAAGCGATCGTTTATAGTGTCCGTGACGCGCATAAGCACGTGCGAAAGCCCCGCCCACGCTTCCCCTGGGCGAAAACTAACGCTGCTGCTGCTGCTGAGCGGACCGCGAGTGCGTGCGAAACCACCTAGCCGGAGGGCGGGGGCGCGATCGTCCGGTGCTGCCGGTTGCCCGGACGAGGGTTGACTAGCATGACTCCTTAGCAGAGCTCTCTCTCTCTCTGGAAGGGTGAGATTTTTCTCCCTCTCATGCAGTGGTTGTGCTGACGCAAGAACTACGCTACCTTCCCCCATCCCCGGTACAAAATTCCTTAAGTTTACCAGTATTGCACCGTCAGTGTCCTACCTACACCAAAGGCACACGCAAAAAAAAAAGCAAAAACCAACCACCCAAAAAAAAATCCCCAATAAATTCCGACATTCCCCGGAGAGATAGCATCCGCTTTGATCCCGCGGGGATCGCGTTCCACACTGGATCTCGTAAAAGAGCTTGCATTTAAAGGAAGACGTTAAAATGGTAAAAGTATCACGGGTCCCTGAGCCGGTGCAGCTTGATTTATGACATGTCCCTGGCACGTGTCTAAAATAGGCTTCCCGTCTAAGGTTTCTTCTGAGAAGTGGGGGGCGGGGTGCATAGCCAAAGCAGGAAACTGGGTCCCTGGGTCCTATTTCCGAGCATGACTTTTAAAACCCCGCCCACCCACAAATACTCAAATGCATGGAGAAGCCTGCTCTTATTCTGGAACCAAAAGCTACCCAGCTAAATTCGGATTGGAGGTTTGCAATCCTGTAGCTGCTGGCTTGGGAGTCAGTGACCTTTAACTCAATGGAGCTTACTTTCTGAGTAGCCTTGAGTTGCGGAAATGCACTGGTGGTGTTGGGCAGCTATATTAGCTGGGGCCTTTGGGCAACTCCCGAAATACAAGTCCCTTGGGCAGGTTCTGGAAACGCATAGGAATGCAAGGACACATGGACACATGCATTATGAAGTTTGGTTTAAAAATAACTGACAACCTGAAGAAGAATAAAAAAACAAACCTGGGAATTGTAAGGATGCTGCAATGGTGAGGGAGCCAAGATGTGCCCATACTTCTCTTGGCACACAACATAACTGTAATTCCCAGCATTCTCTAGGGCAAACTAGAACATAATTACTTTAGAGTTTTACCATCTTATGTTGATGCCAAGATACAAGTAGTTCAACAGGAATTACTTCTCAAGATAAAAAGTAATCCAAAAGGAAGTACACTGAAATGTACTAGACTTGGACTAATGCCAATATTTTTAGGATCGGGTAGGCTGCAGTATATTTTGGGGTCACCTGTCTGCCCTGCCTGCTCCCAATTAACCCACTACCATCATAAAAAGCCAATCCTTTTTGGAGCGCTCTCTCCACCTTTTATATATACTGTAAGCCTTACCTAAGCAGGCGCTGTGTTAATTTTGCATTCTGTACAGAACTTAAACCAGCTGAAATGGTTCCAGAATAGTACAAGGGCCCAAGGTGTTCAGTCCTTGAATGGTTTGGCCAAGATTATTATGGAAAGGACTTTTCTGACCTTGGTTTCTCAAGGTCTGCAATGAAACCTGTTCAGAAGATTCCAAAGGCTAATTTATTTTATGGAATATGGATTTGGCTGGGTTTTTTGAGCCATTTGTGGCTATTTGCTTTCTGCATGTGACATACTGGGAAATGTTGTAGTTTAAGAACCTGGATCAGGCCAATCGCAAACTTGGTCTAGCATCCTGCTTTCACTGTGGCCAGTAGATGCCTACATAAAACCCACAAGCAGTGGCTGCAGCACTCTCCCTTGTGCTGAACTTGTGCTGAACTGGTTGGTATACAGGGGCAAACTGCCTTGCACAGTGGAGACAGAACACAGCCATCATGGCTAGTGGCCGTTGATAGCCTTATTGTCCATGACTGTGTGGCCTGACCTCTTGATGTCCCTATGGATGTAAGCAGGAGAAGTTTCTATCCACACTGCATTCAGCATTCTGTTAACGGAATAATGCATGCCTGAAACCAAGAGACCCTTGGAACAGCTTGACATAAAAGCCGGTTGTGGGGCCCAGCAGCTTGAGCCTATATAGAGTTACCCAGATGCTAGCTCCCAGCGAAATCAGTGCCCAAGAACAGGGCACGTACGGGAGGTTTGCAACTTTAGCTACAGAATAGAATTCTCACAATATCTAAACTATCTTGCCTCCCCTTTCCATTCGGTCCTAGATCCAGTAGTCATCACCTCGCAGGGAGAGCTGTAGGTATCCCACCACATTAAGTGCCATGAGATCACAGAGGTTTTTGAGTTGTCCACTACACATAACCTTTCCAAGTAAGTGGCAGAACAGTTCTATAGGGGGCAACCAGACACAAATGAGGACAAATTCCCCTGAACTTCTGTTGCACAGGTGAAGCTGGAGCCATTTCACCATCCCAGCACAATAAGCTGCACCCTACCAAAACACCTTTTTTAATAATAATAATTTTAAAAACCCACAAACTATTACCAAGTACAGGCACTCTGTCCTTTTTTGTACTTGGCCACCCTAGACCACCCTTTGCCAACCTGGTGCCCTCCAGGTATTTTGTACTAGCGACTGGGGGCTGATGGGAGCTGAGGCTGATGAGAATTGTAGTCCAAAATACCTGGAAGGCACCCAGGTTGCTGACTGCAGACCTAGACAGTGATCCCTCCATTCTCCACCCCTTAAATCAGTAGCTGCCTGTGGTGGTGGTGATGTTATTATTATTATTATTATTATTATTATTATTATTATTATTATTAAGAGTCACCTTTATTTATAGAGCAACAATATTCCAACAGATAATGAGAATATTAAGGAATCTTAACTACAAGGACATAGTTGTTACTGCACTGCATCTCTTCTCGGCGCACCGTATCGGGAAATCCACCTTTTCGCATGTAAAATGAGCCGCCTCCCCCTAACGCGGGTCTTCTGCAGCTCTGCAGAGCAGCAGCAGCAGCTGGTGCGATGGCCCAGCTCAGGCGAGCGGCTGGGAGGAGAGGAAGCGGCGGGGTGTAGGACCCTGCAGTGCCCTCCTGCTGCTGCCAAGGCCAATGCGCGCGGTAGCAGGAGCGCCAGCTCGGCCGCCGTACACCTGCTAGCGGCGTGAGCCCGCGGGCTGCCGCTGGGCTCCAGCACAGCGTGCAAATCTCGCCTCTTAACGCACCAGAGCTTCCTGCTTTTGATCTCGCACCAGCCAGCGTACCGTAAAGACTGCAGCCCCGTCCTTGAGCGCGCATGCACATCCCTGCACCAGATCTCGCCTCTGCTGCTGCTGCTGGCGTGCAGAACCACCCCGGAGCAAAAGGGGCGTGCGTCTGCATAGACGCATATCTAAAGAAGCGCAAAGCCAACTTCTGCATAATCTCTCAACTTTCTCCATTTGAGAGCTGCCGAGGAGATCGCTGCTGCTTTGCGCCCGCAACCCTCAAGTTTACATGCCTAGCGCTGGGATTCTCCGCAGACTTTCGCCCTCCTTTCTCTTCAACTGCATTCAAGAACTATTCTCGTTTTCAGGTGCATGTGTTCCTAAGAGAAAACGGCGCCCAGGCCTGAAAAGGGAACGTGTGCTGCATATGTTGCAACGCAGAGAACGGGGGGGGGGGGGGGAGAGAGATGCTATTTCAGGGCTGCAGGCAATACTAGCCCTACCGAGAGTAGACCTACTGAACTTCATGCACATGAGGGCCATTCATTGCAACCTGAGTAGGACTAGCTAGCACCCACTTAGGACGCCCTTAGCCTCTGGCGAACGAAGGGTGACACCGGATGACTTTGCATGTAACGACCGGTTCGAATCTCCAATGACCCCTTTGAAGCGCATCCCTTCCTCGCGAGCCCCGGCATTATCTCCCCAGCTCTCGAAAGCAATAAAAGGAACACAGTTTAGAGCTTGTTCAACATCTGGCATTCAAGCATGGCGGTGGAGAAGGAAGGGGGGGGGGGAGAAGCACCACGGGACTTTTTCTTTTTCTTTTGTTTTTTGCTTTGCTTTTACGACCTGGTTTTAAGTGCTGTCAGGTGGATTCACTCACAAGTTAACTCCTTCCAACAGCCGCTGGAGCCCGCCTTACCCCCCAAAGTGGCATTATTTTACCACCCAAACCCCTTCAAAGAATTCCAGATTTGTTTTTAAAAAAATAAATCAGGCCAGCGCCAGCCCGTTGTAAGAACTCAGTGGCATTTTGGAGCTACTCTGAGAAGGCCCACTTGCGTGTGGCCACAGCATCGGAAGTACCACGTGAAGTCCTCCGACGCCCCTCTATACTGCTGAGTCACAAATAGGAGCCCTCGGGAATGAAATCGGCAGAACACGAGACTCTTAAATCTCAGGGTCGTGGGTTCGAGAACCACGTTGGGCAAATGATTCCTGCATTGCAGGGGGTTGGGCTAGATGACCCCCCGGGGTCCCTTCCAACTCTACGGTTCTGCGATTCTAGCACACACCTCCCCCCCCCCCCCAAACTCTGAAAGGAAGTCTGCGCCTGCAGGCGTGGAGCTCCCATTGGATACCTGCGCTCAAGCATGTGGGCGCACAGCAGAGGGACAGAGGCGAAGGAATGCCTTCTTTAACGACCAGGAGATCTGGGCTTATGATGCAGGCACCCACAGCAGCGGTGGCTATTCGCAAGAGCCGCTCACTGTAGGGGGATCCCTCACAGTGATGGGGGCAGGATAAAGGGGCGGGATCCTTTGGCGGGGGGGGGGGGGGACAATCCAAACCTATCTATCTATTAAGGGTCTTGCGGTGGGGGAAGAGTGCGAGGCACTTCCTTCGCCCGAGGAAGCCGCGATCCTTCCCTATTAAGAAAAAAGCGACTGGGTTTGAAATAGGAAGTACATTACTGACTCATCGGAAGAACGGGATCTATTAACCTTATTTATAACAGGACACCTTATGCTCACCCCTATTGCCCCTTAGCCACAAACCTAGAGGAGCGGCAATTCTTTTTAAATTATTATTATTATTATTATTATTATTATTATTATTATTATTATTCCCCAGACTTGTGGCTCTTTGGTGAAAAAACTCTTACTTGGACGCGTGCAGGGGTGTCCCGTTTGCATGCCATCTGCAAATCCCGGAGGCATTTCCTCTTCCGAGCTGTTTCAACAACAACAATAATCCTCAGCATCGACTCTCCATCCCATTTCCTCCCGACCAAAAAAAATAATAATATTATTATTTTATTTGGTTGTGGTTTTTCTTTTCTTTTTTTAAAAAAAAGACCCAACTTCTGTCCTTGTCAGCCCCACGGCCACCAGAAGGTTAAATCGCCCATACCTACCAAATCTGCTGTGGTCTTGCCTGGTTCCTTGGATCGTACCATTGGGGAAAATCTCTAAATGAAATCCAGTCCTGCAGTAGAGCTGCCTCCGCCTCAGGATCCCTTTTAAGTGATCCAGGTCCGTCACCGCAGGGCCCCGGGGTAGCCCACCCGCTTCCGCCTGGCCCAGGTGGTCGCTTAACAACACGGGGCTATCAGCCGGCAAGACGGGGACGTTCCCAAAGGGTACCGCATCCTGGACGCCGAAATAGTTCCCAACTTCACCTAAGGGAGCCATCAGGAGCATGGGGGAGGGAGGAGGAGGAGGAAGGGGGGAGGAAGGCGAGCTCGTTTTTGAAGCAAAACTGTAGTGCCGGTGCCCAAAAACCCAAGGTAGAGATCTTTTTCTTCCCCCCCTTTTTTTTGGGTGGGTGGGGGGGGGAGGACGTGCTCCCACTCCACTCTCCCCTCCCACTTGTAGTTACATGGAGGGGAAGAATGTCCTTTGCTTTAATCCATCAATAATAATAAGTAGGATATATATTTTTTGAAAGTGATCTGCTGCTTCGACTTGTCCCAGGTTCAAGGTCAAGCCGCTGTTAGTCTTAAGAAAGCGCCGCACACGGACATATTTATAAACACATCAGACGGGTCTGGAGGCGTCCAGGGCGAGGGATCATCTATATTCCTCCAGCTCTTAGCAAGCGGTGGGGTCTTCTGCCCATCCGACCGTAATGAGGCTAAAAATCCGTAGTTTCTCCATGGGGCTTAGGAGCAGCACGACCATAGCAACTTCGCCGCCTGAGGCTTTTCTCTAAAGGGAGCTGCACGCACCGATTATTGTTATATAGGCAGATATATTTAAGATGCACGGGCGACGCCAGGATTTTTTATGGATTCTGACTCCAGGAAGGCATGCGCTGTTTTTACTCTATAACTGGCTGCATACATCAGCATGGACTCCTGCAAGGAGAAAAGCGGGAGAAGAAGAAGAAAAAGAAGAGCAGGGTGGGTGGGAAATCTCACGTTGGCTGGCTGAGACGAATCCCCCTCTCCACCGCCCGGAAGGGGGGGGAAAGAGATTTTTTTTATAATTAAAAAAATCCAAATAAAAGAAAACTTTTGCCGTCCAGATCCTATTATCCCGAATTCTCCGGAGGAGGCACCGCGGGTGCCTCTCTGGGCTCAGCCGGGCTGGCGATCCGCGCCGAACAACGCGTCCCACGGCTGCTCTCTCTCGGCTGCCTCGCCTGGGAACAGGTGCCGCTTCCGCAGGGCTCCCGGTGCCGCGCCGCCGCTGCCGCTGTCCTCCAGTGCCGAGCTGCGGCTCTCGACTGTGCCTCTTCCATCCAAGCGCGCAGGGAAAAGTGGCGCAGGAAGAGGCATTGGGCTGGGTTTAAGGTAGTCCAGCTTGCGGGCGGACACGGATTCCGCCCAGGTCCTAGCGCGCAACGCTACCTGCTGCATTAGAGCGGCGGCGGCGGCGCTCCCTTTCCATCCCAGCCAGCTCAATGCCACCGAAGCGCCTCGCGCGAAAACCCAGCCAGTCAGTCTCTCCCTCGCTCGGGCTTTTTGCTGGTCTGCGGCACGCCAGCCTCGGCGGCGTTGCAGCTTGAAAGCGGCGGAGAACTTCTCAGCCGCGCGCGGATCCAGGGGCTCCTGGACGCAGGGATTAAAACCGGGAGCGGGGAAGGAGATGGAGGGGTGCAGCGCGCGCGCGGCGCTGGGTCAAAGTGTGTTTTGTTTTGTTTTGTTTTAAGGCGGGGATCCCGGGTTTAGGTGCTGGGTCATCCACTAGCGCGGGGCGTCCTTCGGGAGAGGAGGGGAAGAGCGAGCGAGGAAAACCTCTCCAGCCCAGCCCGGTTCTGTGCCGATTTCGTTTGCAAGTCGGTCCCCCGCGCGGCGAGCCCGCTGCGCAGCGTGGGCTTATATACTCAAGAGGTGTGCACGCTTTATGTGCGCGTTTCCTACTCCCGAGTCAAGGTTGGGCAGGGCACGCTTACCTGGGAGTAAGTAAGGCTCGCCGTGCACAGTGATAAGGGTGGGCAGTAGACGCGCCTTAGGATCGGGGGCGCGAAGGCAAAAGCGCGATCGGCGCGCGGAGCAAACTCCTGGGAGGTAAAACGGGCTGCGATCCTGCGCACGTTTGCAAGGGTACAAGTTCCGCCGAATTCAGCGGGGCTCTGGCCAAGGGGGTTGCTATGTGTGTGTGTGTGACTGCTCTGCAGGAGCGCTCACTTGCTAACCGGGCGCGCCACTGAAATGCGTCTATAGGATACTAGGGAACCAGATACCGCCCCGCGGTCTCCCGCTTCTCCTGCAGCATCCAGCAGCCCCGGGCCCTTGCGAGGGAGCGAGGAACTGGGGCGGGGCGGAGCCGCGAGAGGACTAGTCCCGCCCCGCCGCACGTGGCGAGGCGCCCTGGAGGCGCCGCCACGTGCTCGGCTCCGCGGGGAAGGGCTTTTCCGGTCGCCACGCCCGTGGAAGCCGCCGTCGGGAAATGGCTCCTCGTCACAGGGGCGCCGCAAGCCCACCCTGGGGAGACGGGAGCTGTCCTAGGCTGAGTTCGGCCACCAGATCATAGCAGCTCCCTGTGGTCTGCGCTCATTCTGCGGGGTTTAAGAGAGAGACTCCTCCCAGCCTCTTCTGGAGATGTTGGGGAGGAACCGACGACCTTCTCAAGTACTGCGCTGCAGCCTCAAAACAAAACAAAAACACCCAGTGAATGGTGTTCTGCAAATTATTACCACAGGCCAAGCTCCAGGGAGTTAAAGAAGTCTGGAATGATCTATAGATGCCTGGCTCAAATGGCGGTGTGAATAATAACTTCAGACCTGGGATTTATCTGTGCTCAGACTCGGCACCTCTTTTTCCAGTTGTGGGGTAACAATGACACCGGTGCCATTGAGCATATGCAGAATGCCACGGTTGGGTTGCAGGGTCTACATGGCTAACAGGGGCTAGCAGGCAGCCTTGATACCCACAGAGATGTACCCAGGGTCCCTTGTGTCCTTCGCAATATGTATTGGCACTCCCCCCCCCCCCCAAAAAAAACCACCCTTGAGTCATGGTGTGGGGATGATTGCTAGGTTCTCTCTTGCATTTGATCTCGCTGTGACAGCGGCATCACATCGCCACAACACACAGATGTCACACACTGCATAGTCTAGTAGGTGATTTTTCCACCCCTAGCAAGGGCCAGTTTCACCCAAAACCACCCCCATGTATACCTCTGGATACCCAGAGCCTTTTAAAATAACTTTGAGCCCTATGCAGAATAAACGTGAATCTCTTAGGAGCCACAAGACACAACACTTTTTGATGCACCGGATTAGACACAACTCTTGCCCTTCTGGAAATAGTTGGACTTTCAGCATGTTTCCCAGCAAGAGTGACTTCATCACTGTGCAGCAGAACTGCAGCCACTGCAAAATTCAGCAGGTCCAACTGCATGGGCATGGCTGTGCAGCTGCCCCCCCACCATCAAGTAAATAAATAAAAATACTTAACTGACCATTTGCATCGCAGATAACTTGGTTCTGCCACCGCCCCCCACATGAAGCCTGCCCCCCTAAAATAAATCCTGGCTACACCCATAGGTCCAGGTTTTCCGGTTAAGCTACCCATTGGTGCTTTCAGACAGGAGTTTATTGTGGGTTGGTCCTCCTGATGCATGCAATTTGGGTGGGTGGAGGGGCTGCATTCACATGGCATGATCATCAAAAAGCCAGCCCATATTTTTTACTCCATTTAATCCAGGTTTACCCTTTCTGGGGGAAACAGTAGTTGCCAATTACTCATGTGCAATATCTTGAAGAATTACACACACACCCTCCAATAGAAGCACATTATGACAGGTACTGTTCATGATGTTTCAATTAATAAAATGGATTGATTGCATTTCCCCATGGGTTTGTAAATCAAATGAAAAGGCTACAAAAACTAGAGTATGTACATCTAATTGAATATGTATCTCTCAGGCTCTTTGTTTTGCATGTCACAGTGTTCACAAGGGATGTTTTTGCAAGTGACAGGCACAGTCATACACACAAAACTGTGTGAAGCACACTTGGAAGGAAGGGGGCTTACATTTGTGTAAACACAGATAGGATCAGGTTGCACAGATGCCTTTTAATCTAGAATGCATAGCTTGTGAATATCATTATGAAAAGAAATGTAATAGATAATAAAGAAATGTAATAGATAATAAAACCAATGAGGCAGGACAGAAAAGGGAAGGTAGCTGTAATCAAATGCACAGATTCTGCCCAGTGCATATATTTCATCTGAATTAGAAATGCAGCAGAAAAAAAGAATTAAAATGTCAGCTGCAGAAATGGCCTCCAAAGGCCATTCACAAGCATCGCTTGTGGAAATGCCTTGAGTCTTCTGAAACAGCCCAGCCAGCTTCTTCTCACCGGAGAATTCCTGTTCTTCCACTCAATTGCTTTAAACATGTTTTGGATTAGAGGGAGAAACAACCTGCAGGCTCCAGGTCCCATATGGTCCATTTCATTTTCACAGAAAACCAGGAAGTGGGAGCAGGTTCTCTCTCCTTAATCCCACCTCTCAATCTCTCCTGTGTTCTGCTGTCCCTATGAAAATAGCAGGCTCTTTCAAAGGAAATCTCCATAACCGGAAACTTGCAAGGAGTGGCTACAGAGAGTCATCTGTCAAGATGCTGAGCTCCACTTTCCTGCCTCCAGGCGGTGGCTTAGACGAGGCAGTGGCTTAGACGGATGATCCCTGTGGTTATTTCCTATGGATGCCTTCACCTGAACAAAGGCAAAGAGCATTAGGCAATCCTCTAGGAGTTCATTCAAGCAGACCTGCCTCACTTTTGCCTTCCTCACCATGCTCCTATGTTCGGGGGAGCTAGGGGCGCTGTCAGGGCAGGACTGGCTGCAACATGTGGAGAGCCGGGGCCGGCTGAGTTGGGGGTGTTCCCCTCATTCTGCTGGGGAATAAGCTCACGGCCTTGCCCAGCAGTGTGAACAAGGGTGAACCCCACTCCCAGGATTTTTGTTGGGGGAAAGCAAAAAGTTGTTGAGTTTTTTGGAGGAGATCACAGGTAAAAATCCCCCCAAAAAGAGGACATTACAAGGAGTGGGCTTTTGTTGGGGGGGGGAGAAGCTTTTAAATGCTTTTCAATAATTTTTGAGGATTTAAGGAGGGCCACTGCCCCCTGCCCCCCCCCTTGGCAACACCCATGAAACCCCTCCCCACCCAAAAAAAAACAAACCATCAACAGGTTTGGCTTTGCACACTTTGGTGTAAGTGAAGTAATGCCATCTAAAGACGAGTCCCATGGAGTCATAGGAAGCAAGCAAATTAAAACAAATTAATACAGTATGCAAAGCGGGAGTTGGGTGCTAAAGGACCATTGAGGCAGCAATTCAAGTCTCTGGCTGCAAGGTGGCAGGTGGGCTGGGAAAATAGTTTATCACTATGGCAATCTATTAAATGGGGGGGTTGGCAGAACCATACAGGGCACCAGCCTAAATTATGCTGCTTTGTATTAAACTGGCATGAAGTATGTCAGATCCAGAGCTTGACCATGGGGTTAGGATCCAG
Organism: Podarcis muralis; assembly: GCF_964188315.1. NCBI lineage: Eukaryota > Metazoa > Chordata > Lepidosauria > Squamata > Lacertidae > Podarcis > Podarcis muralis. The sequence continues at coordinate 25,147,885 of NC_135658.1, read as the reverse complement.
TGCAATTCCCCCTCCTGTCCTGCCCCCACGACTTCCCTTTTTCTGAGCGTACACCAGCATAACATTTACTGGTTTCAGCTGAGCTACTGTATCTCCAGAGATCTACCGGATCCTAAACTGCTCAGCCCTGCTGTTCTGAGCTCAGGATTATGCCCTAAAATAATTTTATAAATTCTACCATTTCAATTGCATCTTTTGCCTTGCTAGCCTAAGACACCGCACACACTTCATTCACACATTTCATAAAATTTGTACACCTCTTGATTGTAAAAAGACAAAACTCAAAGCAGTTTACAGAAAATAAAACAGTAAAAGCAAGAAAAATACACAACCATACTTTAAAACATATGAAATTTAAAATTCTAAGGCCGATTAAAATTACTTTGACTTTCTCAGCATCTGGGCAGGCTTTTCTAAACAATAAGGTTTTAAGCAGGGGCTGGAAAGAGTAAAGGGAAGGCACCTGCTTGATCTCAACAGGCAGGAAGTTCCAAAGTTTAGGCGCTGCTGCACCAAATAACTAAATTCTGGGCTCAGTTGGTGATAAGGTCATCGCAGTTTAGGCAATATCTGCTTTTGCCACATCCAGGTTTTTATCCCTTTTCTATGGTGGCGCTGTGGTCTAAACCACAGAGCCTAGGGCTTGCCGATCAGAAGGTCGGCGGTTCGAATCCCTACGACGGGGTGAGCTCCTGCCAACCTAGCAGTTCGAAAGCACGTCAAAGTGCAAGTAGATAAATAGGTACCGCTCCGGCGGGAAGGTAAACAGCGTTTCCATGCGCTGCTCTGGCTCGCCAGAAGTGGCTTAGTCACACTGGCCGGAAGCTGTACGCCGGCTCCCTCGGTCAGTAAAGTGAGATGAGCGCCGCAACCCCAGAGTCATTCACAACTGAACCTAACGGTCAGGGGTCCCTTTACCTTTTATATGCTTAGAAGCAGAAAGGTTGGAAATCAAATCATAGCAGGCACTTTGAATTAAAAATAAAATGGTTGGCACATTAAGTAAATTTAATAAATAAAAATTAATATAAATAAAACAAGACGCCTATTGTATGTATGTTTCCTGAAGCAATCTCCCATTCTGATAGTATACAAATTTTCTGACCACTTAGCTCTGTGAAGTGGTTTAGACTGGGAAATAGCTATTTTCCCAAGACCACCAAATAAGTTTCATGGTTAAGAAGACAGTTGTTGTTAAGGAACGTTTCCCGTCTCCATACCCAAAACACTGTCCTCATTTTATACATTTCCAAATACCAGGCATGTGGATGCTTTATAGGAGTGCCTGAATTAGGGCAGAAAGTGGGTAAGAGGGCATTGAATTGAAATACAACTGCTGATAAATAAGCACAACTGAAACAGAAAATTCTATTTTCCCCCATCCTCAAATGAAGAGCTTTAAAACCACTAACCTAGGACTTTGATGTTTTCATTACTCATGAGTTTTAAACTCAGAACAGGATTGCAAACTATCATTAATCATCCATGAGTAGGCGGTGTTCCAGCCAAGTCTCATGAGAAATCTACATTTGCTATATAATATAAAACCTCTCTTTTCTTCTCCCCTCCCCTCATTTCCATCCTAAAGTAGTTGCATTTTTAATTACTCATGCAAATATTAAAACCCAAATCTTACCAGAGAGGTACAAATCTGTAGGGCTTCCTTTTCTTCCCAGGGCTCCCTTTGACCACACTGTTGGCGCATTTGCCTCCTTGCTGAATAATAGTGGCATTCAAAAGCTGTGTTTCTCACTATCGGTCATCAAAATTTAATTTATCACCCCCAGTCTATCTCTGACCAGCAGTGAGTCATCATATTTGCCTCCCAGCTGGTTCCTTATAGCTGCATTTCACCATCCCATAAACTTCCCATATATGCACCAATTGAACAGGAGATGACGTCTGTAAATGCAATTTACATAATTTTACTGCAATTCAATAAATACGGTAATATTATTAACTAGGAATATGTAACAGCAGCTCTCATATACCAGTCTTAAGGTGTGTAGATGAGATGGCCTTTCTTGTAACGTCTAAAACTACAACCATGTTGGAAGTGTTTTTCTGTAGGAAGAATATAAAGTGATCTGGCAGAGACATTAGTTTTCTGCACTGCTGTGATTAAGCAGAGAATTACAGGATTTGGCACATTTACAGAATTCACAACACTTAACACCCTTCATTCTCTCCCCCCCTCCCCAGTCCTGTGAGATATGCTCATAACATTCGCATTTAGAAAATAAAGATGAGAGGGTCTTGCCCAAGCCCGGTCTGGAATTAAGATTCTAAATGGCACTTTGAATCAAGGCTCAAGCATAACCTTTATTTCCACTGGACCACCGTTCATCCATCAGATGCTTCAGAAAATCAGTTTAGTTGCTATTGTTTTAAGTATCTGTTTCCTAGATCTCATGGTCACGTAGATACATTTTGAAAGAGAAAGCCTTCATGTGTTAAAGACTCAGAGACTAAAATGTCTTGAAAATGTATCCAGTAGCCAGCGATGGGAATACCTATCCTTATAACCCCCACGCCAACTTCTCTGCCCCTTTTTCCACAGCCACCCACTCTCCCATTAATTCCCCTTCCCCTTCTCCTATTGTGTCATTTTGCAACGATTAAAATTCTTGTCAAACAGCATTTGTATTGTGTATGTCATCTGCATAATTTATTCTGATTTACAGAATTTGATAAACTTATAGAATTGAGCTTTGTTGGTTGAGGAATTTGACTTGTTCATTACACACACACACACACACACACACACACACACACACACACACACCATAAAAGTCTTGTAGCATGTGGTGTAGCCTGTACATAATGTGTAAAGTGTGTCTGTGTGGGCCTACACTGATTCCCACAATATTCCCCATCTCTTTTGAAAGGGAAGAAGCATTCAAATGAAGCCACTGCGCATGCACAGAGTGGGCTCTTCACATGGAACACTCACATCACATATTAAATACTGTAGATGTCCAATGTGTCTTCTCTGTTTGGGTAACAGCTGGAAATTTCAACCTATATAAGATACTGATGTTTTCTGAACCTTTCCCCCCTTGTAATCTGTTAAAGCTTGCCAATGTGCTCCCACTGCTTGTTTACACTATACAGTGGTACCTCGGTTTACGAACTTAAATCCGTTCCGGAAGTCCATTCTTAAACCAAAACCGTTCTTAAACCGAGGTGCGCTTTCCCGAATGAGGCCTCCCGCCACCAGTGCCCTTCCATTGTTTGGATTCTGTTCTTAGACCAAGGTAAAGTTCACAAACTGGGACACTACTTCCGGTTTTGCAGAGTTCATAAGCCGAATCGTTCATAAACAGGACTGTTCTTAAACCGAGGTACCACTGTATTAGCCACAATCTATATTGTCCATTTTCTGATAATGCTGTGAACAGATAAAGTCTTGACCTCTATCATCCTCCGTTTTAAACCATGAGACCTGGTCTGAGTCTTGTAAAATCAAAAGGACATTGTGTAAGTGAGTCTTTATACCGTTTTAGGTTAGGTATGTACCTACGGCTGCAAACAATGTACTGAAACTTACTTGCAGGTAGGATATTCATTTACCCACCAGTTAATACAATCTCTTAATTTAATTCTCCCTTTATTTCTGAGGCCTTTGGAGGGCTGGCTATGTAGAAGAAACAGATACAAATAAGATTAAAATTGAAGCAGAAAGATACCAACCTCTGAGGCAGACCCAAAGCTACAACACAGCAGGTGTAATTACATAAAATAGAAGTGGGACCTTCAACAATGTGTTGCAGAATCAAATGTTTTTGTTGGGGTTTGAGCTACCCGTATGTATTTCTTTCTTCAACTTCTTATCAAATTTTTGTTACATACAAGATACCCTTTCCCCATCTCCCATCCCCAACTATCAGTCAGCATTCCATCTCTGCTGAGCATGCTCAGTTCTCATTGGACGGTTTCGGAATTTTTTCCTCCCCTATTGAATTTCCCCCTGTATATCTGCAAATCTTGTGGTTCCCCAAGCCTGTTGATATCTCCCTCTGGTGCATGGATGGTGTGTCCCTTTGGCTACATAAGGATTGACACTTGGAGAACTGAGTTAACTTTCAGTACACAGGATTTCAAGTCAAACTTGCAATTTTGAATGCAGTCCTTGATTTACTGCTGCAGTTCGGTGCTCTGCGTGAATATCCTATGACATAATTATGTTTTATCACTTCTAGGAACTGGCATGAGCCCATAGAGAAAGCTGGCTCATCCTCATAGTGAGAATGAGAATTATTTCAGTCTGTGGGGATGAAGTGATTACGTGAATTCAAGTGTCATGTTTTAAGTACAGGAGTAATAATCCCATTATCAATCAGCCAGAGCTCACTGCCTCGTAAGTACTGATGTGGTTTCATGTAATTTATATCTGTAGGGTATATTCTAAGATAGATAAGAAGGAAGCACGAGTGAAACATGCCAAAAATGCCTGAGGTTCCTCCTACGCATTTCTCGTCTATGATCAGGCACATGTGCTAATTGGCAGTTCATATCTCGTATTAACTGGTGATAATTAATTATACTCCCGATGTTGTGAAAGCCCTGACAAAGGCACTGCAAAACACATTAAAATGGAGAGGTTGTTGCTCTCCAACCTTTTACAAATAGAAAACAGGGACACGCTTGCATACTTGTAACACGTTTAAGCTAAATGCTAAGAATAATTGAGAATCCCCTCATTAGTACAAAATGCTGAAGCCTCGTTTGCATCTTCTGTTTCCTGTATTCATCCATTCTGCAATAACCTCCAAAGCAGGGTGTTAGTAACCTGACCGCACTGAAGAATGATTGATTGACTCCTCAGTCTCCTAACTGATCTGTAAAGTAAGAGCAGATTTATAATAGCTCCCCCTCAGATAGGTTTGTGGACTCCATTATTGGAGGTTTAATGCTCTCAATGAAATAGCTCTCTGGTGTGTCAGGTTATTGTGTGCTCTCACCCTTTCTCTCTGTGTGCACACACACTTCTGGGAATAGAAAATATACATTAATTCCTGTGTGGTAGCTCCCGAACAGTATTGTGAACTGACCCTCCTCCAGGATCCTGGTAGGAGATGGGAGGAAACAAAATTTACCAGGGCCAAAAAAACCAAACCAAAGCACTCAATCCCACAGGCTATAACTCAGATTAAGGAAGGAATCTATAGAGACTTATGACCAATCCTCCCCATGCATACCATTCCATCATTATCATATCGTATCATCATCATCCTGATTTACACCACCAGCAGCTAATGACAGCAAATCAAATTTGCCTATCCGAGGATGGAAGTAGCTATTAATGGCAACCAACTTGCAACAAGAATTTCCACTGCCTGGTAAGTGCATTAAGAACAAATGGGACCTGGTTAGTTTTGTCACGGCCTGATCCGCTTGTGATAACGCAGAGGTGGGCTTTTTCACTGGTGAGAGCCAGTGTTGTGGAATGCTCTCCCTGCTCAAATATGAGAGGCCCCATTGATATTAGCATTTTGCTGGCTCTTCATTACACACCTGTTCAGACAAGGACTTCCCTGATAATAATAATAATATCATAATGGTTTATTATTTATATGCCGCCCATCTGATTGGGTTGCCCCAGCCACTTTTACTGAATCTGAATTGGTGTTAACTTTATACTGGTTTAATAGGCTTTTTTGTGAGAGGGGTGTGTGTTTTTCATGTAGCTTTACTACATATTTTAGTTACAGGTAGTTGTTGTATTTGAGTAATTCATTTGATCTGAGAACCTGGCTCAATTAGGGTTCCAGATTGTATCATAGAGATGTACACAGAAATAGCTCCATCACACCTTCCACTGAACGCTGGTGTGTGTGTGGAGTGACTATACAAGATCCTGCACCTTTTGTCAATGTCTGCTAGTCCTGATGTCACAATATTATTTCCAGTTTAGACAAGAAGACTGAACATAAGCGGGGGAGTGCAGTTGCTGTGATGCCGTTTGCGGGTTTCCTATGGGCGTCTGGTTGGCCACCGTGGGACCAGAATGCTAGACTAGATAGGCCTTTGAAGATCCAGCAGCCATGTTCTTATGTTTTTTATGACCTCTCCTCTTTGCATGTTCAAACACGTTCTGAAGGTGTGAATAGAGTGTTAATTTGATCACTCACAGCTGAGGTCCTTTCTCAAGATCATGTGCTAAAACTTTTCCTCAGCTGTACAGTACCATTTCAAACTGCAGGATTGTGTGTGTTTGTGTATTAGATAGATGATAGATAGATAGATAGATAGATAGATAGATAGATAGATAGATAGATAGATATAGGAAGAACTCTTCACAGATAGAAAATGGGGTGTCAGGATGCTGTATCCTAGCCTACCTTTCTCTGACATACATTACAGTGGTACCTCAGGTTACATACGCTTCAGGTTACATATGCTTCAGGTTATATACGCTTCAGGTTACAGATTCTGCTAACCCAGAAATAGTACCTCAGGTTAAGAACTTTGCTTCAGGATGAGAACAGAAATCGTGCTCCGGCGGCATGGCGGCAGCAGGAAGCCCCATTAGCTAAAGTGGTGCTTCAGGTTAAGAACAGTTTCAGGTTAAGTACGGACCTCCGGAATGAATTAAGTACTTAACCCGAGGTACCACTGTACTGGTTTTCACTTTAGAGATTCTACCCTTTCCCAACAACTGTTATTTTCTAAGGGAGCTGTAGAAACTCATAACAAAAGGCTCTGAAAAATGTATCGCTTGTGCAAATTCGTTACTTCTATTTCAGCCTCAGAATAGAATCAGAGAATTATAGAGTCGGAAGGAACACTTGCAAGTGTTTTGCTTTTTTGTAAGGGGGGAATCTTTGCAAATGAACACGACAAACTAATCAGCTTGAAAGAGCTTACCAGCACAAACCATTTTTATTTGGAGGCAAGTTTCACTAGTTTCAATGAAACTTACTCCCAGGCAAGAGCTCAGTCCTGTAGTCCCGTTCAGTTAAATGGAAGCCACTCTCAAGTAAGCATAGGACTGTAACCCTTTGGGGTTAGATTTACTGCCAAGACCTGTGATCCTAAGCAAACTTAGGGGGTTCAGATTAGAGGGGAGAGTTGTTTGTTGCATGAGCCGCTGCATCTGGGAGCCACGTTGCCACTATCCATGCATTCAGCATATGTGAGAAGAAGCTGCACGTGCATACAGCCCATTTCCATGTGAAAAGGATCTAGGAGTCTTGGTTGACCACAAACTTGACATGAGCCAACAGTGTGACGCGGCAGCTAAAAAAGCCAATGCAATTCTGGGCTGCATCAATAGGAGTATAGCATCTAGATCAAGGGAAGTAATAGTGCCACTGTATTCTGCTCTGGTCAGACCTCACCTGGAGTACTGTGTCCAGTTCTGGGCACCACAGTTCAAGAAGGACACTGACAAACTGGAACGTGTCCAGAAGAGGGCAACCAAAATGGTCAAAGGCCTGGAAACGATGCCTTATGAGGAACGGCTAAGGGAGCTGGGCATGTTTAGCCTGAAGAAGAGGAGGTTAAGGGGTGATATGATAGCCATGTTCAAATATATAAAAGGATGTCATATAGAGGAGGGAGAAAGGTTGTTTTCTGCTGCTCCAGAGAAGCGGACACGGAGCAATGGATCCAAACTACAAGAAAGAAGATTCCACCTAAACATTAGGAAGAACTTCCTGACAGTAAGAGCTGTTCGACAGTGGAATTTGCTGCCAAGGAGTGTGGTGGAGTCTCCTTCTTTGGAGGTCTTTAAGCAGAGGCTTGACAACCATATGTCAGGAGTGCTCTGATGGTGTTTCCTGCTTGGCAGGGGGTTGGACTCGATGGCCCTTGTGGTCTCTTCCAGCTCTATGATTCTATGATTCTATGATTCCAAATGTGTCAAAAGTGCTGGGCATGGCTGCGGCAAGGGGTGGGACTAGCTCACCACATATTATCTGAAAATTAAGGGGAGGTTCAGACAACCCTGAAACCCCCTCCCATTTGAAGTAAAATGGAGTATTGAAGGAAGAGAGGGAGGGGCTGAGAGCAGAAAGCGTAAGGTTTGGACTGGCTGAACCTCCACGTAAGTGTGCTTAATATTGGGCTCATAATTGTTATTTGGGGTTCAGTTCTGAGATCACAATATCGCCATGATTCTTAGCACATTGTATGGAAACACGTTTCAATGAAATTGCTGAGTCTTTGCTGCATAATGAGGTAGGAATATATGAGAAATCAGAAAAGGTAGTTAATGCTGAGTAATCTCGGGTGTTAAAATGTAGACTAACACCCAGTGTGGAGTGTATAATGAGCGCAGTGGAAGTATTTAGCATTTAAGGTTCTGCGCTTGCTCTTTGCAATGGCCTCCTGAGCAGCCTCTTTGAAAATACTAACACACAACATAGTAATGATGACCAAACTAGAAGAGACACTAAATGCACCTTTGCATTTCATGTGCACTTTTTAAAAATGCACATATCAGCCACTGGGGGGACTGATCACTACTGGGATTGCAGGAAGTGAAGAGAGGGTTAACCCTTTCTTACCCATGCTTCTGGAAATAAAAGCTCATGAGGAAAGCCATTCACCTGAAGCTGCCTTTGACATTGGTAGGGAAGCCTCCATAGGCACATCTTGGGTCTGTGAACACGGTGCAATTAAGGCTGGTTGAATATTCTTTGGATTGTGCTCGTAAACTGCAGACGTGTTTATAAGCAGCAAGCCCACAGATGAGTCAGAACGAGGGCTGTTCCTGTGCAAACCTTGCCACTTCTTTATGACAGGGTGGGGGAGCTGGTGGCCCTCCAGATGTTCAACTCCAAGTCCCACCAGCCACAGCCTGCATGGGCAGTGATTAGGGTGCCAAGAGTTGTAGTCCAACAATGCCCTTGTTCCATTAGCACAAGGATTTGCCTTTGCACAAGATAACTTCCCATACACACACATCTTGCACTCTCGCCATATCTGCTCCAGGGATTTGGAGGAAACCCCAGGACAGATTAGGGGGTGCATGGGGTGGGGGAGAAGTCCCACTAAGCAAAGGTAAATCCTTGTGCTGATTGGACAAGAGATGCAAACCAATATGGGCCACAGGTTCAGTATCCTATGAGAGTCAGGTCCACCTTGCTATGCTCCCTATAAGCCATTTTCCTATTATAATTCATTATTTTTGTGCATCCTGTGTATATGCATGGAGACATAATCAGTGGCGTAGCGTGGGTTGTCAGCACCCAAGGCAAGGCAAGTAATTTGCGCCCCCTAACCCGTGGATTTGCGCCCCCCAGCCTGTGGATTTGCCCTAACCCCAGATGTTGCGCCCGGTGCGGCCAGCCCCCCCTGCACCCCCCACGCTACGCCACTGGACATAATTAATTAACACATGTTGAATTTTTCAACTTTCCCGAAATGAGGAGTGCTAAAAAGTTGTGACATGACCAAAACATATTTCTGTTAAATTAATAAACCAAAATATATGAGTAGGAGACCAGACCCTCCAAGTGTCCTTATTTTTCAGGGACACTCCTGGATTGACAGACACCATCCTAGTTTCTTATTTGATCCTGGAATGTCCCTCTTTTCCCTATTTTCATCGGAGAAATGTTGGAGAGTATAGAGTTATGCAACCCCGGAACCAAGGAGATAAGTAACTATACAACCTTAGACATCTGACGGCAGCCCTCTATAGAGAAGTTTTTTTAATGTTTAATTTAGATAGATTATAGATAGATAGATGATAGATAGATAGATGAAAAGTCCCTATTTTGGAGAAAAGTTGGAGTATATGGATACATTTTCGGTAGAGTAGCAGTACAAATTTACTTGGAGGTAGGCTAAGAATACTCAGACCCATTTATTCCTACACCTTAAGCATTGTTGCTGTTGGATTCTTTAGTTGATGGCAGCTGTTCTCCTACTAATTAAACCCAACACAGTCCCACATTGCTGGTGTCATCTTGGTGGAGGGTCAGCGATGAATAAAGTTGAAAGGTTTCTGGGAAGAAAGGACTAGATGGAAGATAAGAACTAGGTTTTATATAGCCCAGATACAGGAATACCCCTTGATTTTATTACACACGGACATCTCAATTAATCAAACATCATGTTATTTTTGGCTAGGGAAGTTTATACAGCTGCAGGGGAGGAGGGTAGAACCTGGACAGGTTTTAAAAATAGTTTTAAAACTTGGAAATGCTATTCCTCCTCACAATGATTTGGGGCTTGCTAAGTTTGCACAGTGATATGATCCAGGAGAAGGAGGAATGGCAATTTGGGAGAAAAGGAAACACAGCTTTATGGCCCACTGAGCCATTAATTAGAAACCTTTCTGTATCACCAGTGTTTATTTTTAAGGCTGCTTCTGCAAATGACACCAGGAACTCTTATTTATCAATTCCCTAATCGTAATTTTCTTGGGAATTTGTGAATATTGTCAGTATGGTTTGCAGCACAGGAAAGAGCCATTTTTCTGTTTGAATTACTGTCCTTATGTATATCTTATTAGAATTGTGAACAGAGTGGCAGCTTCCAGTATATGGGCTGTTATCAGTTGCTGATTACTACTATGTCATCAAGAAAAAACATATAAGTTTTTATTGTATGGTGGGCATTGTGGGGGGGTGACTTAACACACTAGAAAACAGTGAATATTGTATTTCTAAATAATTTTGATGTGATATTATTGATATTATTATCACAGTATTATTATTATACCACCCTTTGTCTGAATATTACAGGGCAGTTTACAACATAAAAACACAAAGTACATTTCATATTACTAAAAAAACAAAACCAATACCCCCATATTTGAATATGGATAATATGGGCTCAGGGACGCGGGTGGCACTGTGGGTAAAAGCCTCAGCGCCTAGGGCTTGCCGATCGAAAGGTCGGCGGTTCGAATCCCCGCGGCGGGGTGCGCTCCCGTTGCTCGGTCCCAGCGCCTGCCCACCTAGCAGTTCGAAAGCACCCCCGGGTGCAAGTAGATAAATAGGGACCGCTTACTAGCGGGAAGGTAAACGGCGTTCCGTGTGCTGCGCTGGCTCGCCAGATGCAGCTTTGTCACACTGGCCACGTGACCCGGAAGTGTCTCCGGACAGCGCTGGCCCCCGGCCTCTTGAGTGAGATGGGCGCACAACCCTAGAGTCTGTCAAGACTGGCCCGTACGGGCAGGGGTACCTTTACCTTTAATATGGGCTCAATTAATGCCTAGATCAGGGTTCAGCAAACTTTTTCAGCCATGGGCCAGTCCACCGTCCCTCAGATCATGTGGTGGGCTGGACTATATTTGCGGGGGGGGGGTGAACGAATTCCTATGCCCCACAAATAACCCAGAGATGCATTTTAAATAAAAGGACACTTTCTACTCATGTAAAAACACACTGATTCCTGGACCATCTGCGGGCCGGATTGAGAAGGCGATTGGGATGCATCTGGCCCCTGGACCTTAGTTTGCCTACCCCTGGCCTAGATGCAGGAAAGGTACAAAATAAATCATGAGCACAATCCTGTAATGAAGATACAGTATATGGGCTGTGGGGCTATGGGTTATGGTGGAAGCCCCTCCTGAGCTTTCACACTGGCAGATACATCAGTGCAACTGCTCAAATGCAACACTGGAGTAAAAGGTAAAGGTCAAGGACCCCTGGACGGTTAAGTCCAGTCAAAGGCGAATATGAGGTTGCGGCACTCATCTTGCTCTCAGCAGAGGGAGCCAGCGTTTTTCCAGACAGCTTTCTGGGTCATGTGGCCAGCATGACTAAACCGCTTTTGGCGCAACGGAACACCGTGATGGAAGCCAGAGCGCATGGAAACACCGTTTAGCTTCTTGCCACAGCAGTACCTATTTATCTACTTGCACTGGCGTGCTTTCGAACTGCTAGGTTGGCAGGAGCTGGGACAGAGCAACGAGAGCTCACCCTGTCATGGGGATTCGAACTGCCGACCTTCTGATTGGCAAGCCCAAGAGGCTCAGTGGTTTAGACCACAGCGCCACTCACATCCCTAACACTGGAGTGCTGCACTGTCAAAAGTGCACTGGTGAAATGGGAAAACGAGGTGGAGTTATAGGTCAGACATGGGCAGCACAGGACAGAAGAACACTTACACCGTATCTCATACTCTGGTAGTATCTCATAGTCTGGAATACAACCACAACCCCTACAGTGGCACCACTTCAAACTAGCTCTGGATTCTCTTTGGCCTGCAGGCCAGTGGTGAGCAGGGGCATGTTATTTCCTCCTGCTGGAACTTCTTTCCGATTGCGCCCTTATTTTTAAAACAGATAAGCATATTATAGGTTGATACCAAAGCAGTTACTGAGTGGCTGAGAATAAGTACAGTGTTGTTTTAATTCTACATAGGTGCTCATAGTTCTATGGATAATTGTAGATGGGTTAAATCTACTTCTGTATGTTCTGTAAGGACTGCAGCCTTGTGACACAATTCACTGAAAGCAGTTTCTGTGCAATTCCCATTGGAAGGGACAGAGAAGGTGCACTACACTATGAGAAAGGAAACTGATTTATATTCAAAAGACCTTCCACAATATGCCACACATAAAGCGAGAAAGAGAGAAATTGCCCTCAAGGGTGCAAATAAAACATGTCAAGATTAGCAAAGCTAATTTTATCTCTTAAAAAGCAGGAGTATTTATTAGGGACTCTGAAATCTTAAAGTGCAATGTGAGTAATATAATTTGATGTAATTATAATGTTATGAAACTGGGAGATGCAATTTAAGGCTGACGAAAGCATTAATTCACAGGAGCATCACTCCCTCTATTAGTAAAGTGGGGTGTGTAGACATGCTGGGCACCAAAGCAAATGGAAAGGAAGGAGTGATAGATGTGAGTCCCTACAAGAAGAGGGGGGTTCCTGGAGTTTTCAGGAAAATAATGAATTAGGGTGGGAGAGCACCTGCCACCCTCAAACCTGGCAGGGCTAAGGCTGTGGATTCATGGTCCAGATGAAGGGCAGTATACAAATATTATTATTATTATTATTATTACTACTACTAGTAGTAGTAGTAGTAATAATAATCTTAAGATCCCCCTGCCATTCCCATACTGTGTTTTCGCCTCAGATCTGATCATGTTGGCTATTGTATCTACATCCAACATACATACATACACACATAGATACAATAGCCAACATCAGATCTGAGGCGAAAACACAGTAAGGGAATGGCAGGGGGAGGATCTTGTTAGCCCCGGCTCAAACTTTAAGGTACTTTGAAATAACACGTGGCACCCCTGATTTAGGCGAGTCTGTCTCTGGTTCTCCCAACACCAAAACTGAATGGGAAAGAAAAGAGGAGCGGAGCGGAGGACAGAGCAACCCAGCGACTTCAGCACCACCACCTCTCCCACCACCCACGCGCAGGCTTCACACGATCTCTTTTCCCGATGGAAACGCCTGTGGAAATCGCGCGTGCGCGCGCGCGCGCACACACGCACACACACACACAGAGAGGGCGAGCCTTCGTGTACTTAACAGCTGGAATCGCTTGTAGACATAGCAAAAGGTCAGAATGGCAGTTTAATCATGAGGCAGAACTTCCAAGTTCCTTTTCGTGGGTTTCTTTTTCTGCCTCCCCAAGGACACAACGGAGAAGATACCCTAAAAGAGCGGCGTCGTTTGAGATCGAGGTGCCCCACCAAAAATGAAAAAGAACAAAAGCGGGGACGGGCGTTCTTACTCTTTGTGCTTCAGGTCTTATTTTGTGTGTTTGAGGGCGGGGGAATGAGTTTAGATTTTAGAAAATAAGAATAGCATTGCCGATTCCAATTCCACAATCTCCACCCATAATGAAAGTTGCAGATTTGGGAGGGAAGTTTATGACAACCGTCCATTATAAATATCTTGCTGTTAAAGCTGCGGGTTTGCAGTCAGCCAATCTCCCCGAAGACGGCAGCAAATGTCATTTTGACGAGAGTGCCCTTTCAGACCTGCTTCCAGCCCAAACCTACCACTCAACTCGCTTGCGGAAGAAGCCTTGAGCTCCATTGGCTTGCATAAAGACGCTATCAAATGTTTTAAGTTCTGCTTAAAAACACACATTCTTCATGCAAAAAGGATAACAGCTGCAGCAATTTCCCCCAGCAAGACATCTTAAGGCAGCCCTGTTTAAAGAAGTTTTTAATATTTAATGCTGTATTGTTTTTAACACTGGATAAATAAATAATTAAATATACGTGTGAAGGAGCGGCGGGGCGGGGGAAATCATCATCATCCCGGAAGCAGCAGCAGCAGCGTACGACTCTACCTCTTGCAAAGTCTATAGTTCCTGATAGGCGCTCGCGGCGGTCTTCCTACTTCCGGGAAAATGGCGGCGGCCTGGAGAACCGTTTGGGCGGTTGTCTCCCGGGGATACGTGAGGCGCGGCGGGGCGCCGGTGCTGGGCAGCCTGCGGGCCCCCAGGCCCCGGGCGGGCCCCTGGCTTGCCACTGCCGCTCTGGTCGGAGGCGGCGCGCTCGTGGGCTTTGGCGGAGGATGGAGCGGGCAGGGCGGGAGCGACGGCTTCCTGACAGTCCTGGCTCAGGTAGGAGACGAGGAGTCGCTGCCGGCCTCCCTCCCTTTCCTCGGCGTGGAAAAGACAGCGGGAGCCTCGGGGGGCCGAAGCCAGCGCGCTTGCCCAGCCCTGTTCCCTGTTCGTTGGTTGGTTTCCGGGCGGCTTGCGCGGTTCCCTGCCTTCCATCGAATGGGAAATATTCATAACCCGCCTCTCACGGCAGCGTGTGCCCGGGCGGCGTGGCATTTCAGATGGGGGGCCGCGTCAGTCCTGTCGCAGCAAGAACAAAAGGGGCCCGCCTTCAATACTTGGCACGCCTCGTTGGGGCTGAAGCTCTGGGAAACCCAAGAGTCTCATGACCTGTCATCTTTAGACGCAGGGATTTTGTTTAGTCGTTTAGTCGTGTCCGACTCTTCGTGACTCCATGGACCAGAGCTCTCCAGGCACTCCTGTCTTCCACTGCCTCCCGCAGTTTGGTCAAACTCATGCTGGTAGCTTCGAGAACACTGTCCAACCATCTCGTCCTCTGTCGTCCCCTTCTCCTTGTGCCCTCCATCTTTCCCAACATCAGGGTCTTTTCCAGGGAGTCTTCTCTTCTCATGAGGTGGCGAAAGTATTGAAGCCTCAGCTTCAGGATCTGTCCTTCCTGTGAGCACTCAGGGCTGATTTCCTTAAGAATGGAGAGGTTTGATCTTCTTGCAGTCCATGGGACTCTCAAGAGTCTCCTCCAGCACCATAATTCAAAAGCATCAATTCTTCGGGGATCAGCGACTGTAAAAGGGACGGTTTCAAGCAGTGGGGATCAGCTAGAGCTTAAGTAGTAGTAGTAGTAGTAGTAGTAGTAATAATAATAATAATAATAATAATAATAATAATAATAATAATAGAATAAGCAGAATAAGCACAGTAACACAACAGTGAAAATGGTTTTTTAAAAATCAATTCCACAAGGCTGACTACAGATGCATAAAATAGAATTGTTTGCCCAAGTGCTGTCGACTCATTTATTGCTGCTGGGGTTTTTTGTGCTTCAAAAGTCTAAAGGAGTCTGTTGGCACTTTTGTCATGGGGGAGACAATGTGATACATGGATATGACGGTGTGAATTTTATTATTATTATCAACAACAATTTTATTTATACCCCGCCCATCTGGGGTTTCCCCAACCACTCTGGGTGGCTTACAGCACATGAAAAATTGTAAAACATTAGACATTAATGTAAAACAAACAAACAAAACAACCCTACTGAGGGCAGTTTTATAGTTTTGAGTTGCAGCGCCGATACCTAAAGGCAGAGTAAAAAAAGGAGGAAAACTCAAGGAAGTGGTTATATGTGGATGTGGGGAGATGGGGAGAATGGCTTATCTAGAAAATAAATGCAATGCTTGCTGGCTTTCCAGTACTGTACTGATTCTTGGAGTTTGAATAAGAAGCAGCGCTGTTGTGCAGTGTTAGGAGAAATACTTTAGGAAGGGTGGGTAGGTTTGAATCAGAAGTTGGTGTCCTCTGAAAGAAAAGGGCAATTAAACTGAGCTTGAACCCTGGGAAGATGGAGGCACTCTGGGTTGGTGGCTTGTGTGTCTGGGAGATCAACCAGTTGCCTGTTAATGGATGGGGCTGCTCTCCCTATGAAAGAACAAGTTTAGAGCTCCTGGGTCCATCATTGTCACAGGAAGCTTAGGTAGGTTCAGTGACTAGGAGTGCATTTTCCAGCTATGGTACTGTGGCCATTCTTGGACAGAGATTGTTTTACCATCGTGATTCATGCATTCGTAATCTCAGGCCTTGATTACTGCAAGGTGCTCTATGTGTGGCTACCCTTGGACCTATTTCAGATGCTCCAGTTGATACAAAATACTGCAGTTAGACCGCTGATGGGGATATGCTATTGGCAGCACATAACTCGGGTGTTCAAAAGCTTGCACAGGGCCAGGTTCAAGGATCTTTTATAAATTTATAATGTCTCTGACAAATTAGGCCCTCAATGATTTTTAATCCCTTTTATCCCTGCCAGATCACTGAGGTCTTTGTGAAAGTCCTTGTTACTCATGTCTTATATATCGACCAGGATTTCTGTGTCCAGTATTGTGGGCCCAATTTTGTGGAACTCCCTTCCAGTTCTAGTCATACAGGCTGTATATCTTGAGCCCACTGAATATTTTTTTATTCTAGCGGGCTTTAAAACTGAAGTCTGATTTTATATTTCTTGTACACCACTTAGAGACAATTGTAGTTAAGTGGTATACTAATTGTTCGCATAAAATAATAATAAAATGGCTTGACAAAAGATGTGAAGGAAGATACATGGAAGTTAATTGGCAACAATATATGAGGAACACAATTACATTTCACTTTAAGTGAGTAAGTCAGTACTTACAATGATATTGTTGTAAGTAAACCTGACAGGCGGAAGTGTACTTGCTTCTGCTTAATAGCATATATTATAGGATAACAAAGGTATTAGTCACTGGTAGTACCTGTGGATAAATAAACATCTATTTTCAGTCTTACAATCAATTAATTCTAACTGGTTTACATCAACTTGTGATGCTTAATTTGCCATAATGCAGTCATTATAGCTTAGCTGCTATATGCATTTTAAGTTCCATTGGGCTGATGGAAGTTACTTTTGAGCAGTCATGTATAAGATTTTATCACTAGGGCATTCATTGTTCAGCTGTATGAAGCTAAAGTTTAGTCACTAAACATACATCAAAGTATCAAATAGTTCATTTCCTTTAGTTTATACTGGCATAACTTTAGCTTGTGCTAAATACAGTATAACATACTGTATTTTTCCATCTATAAGACGCCCCCATGTATAACACGTCCCCTATCTTTGGGGACTCAGATTTAAGGAAAAGGGGGGGAAATATATCAGTGTATAAAATACCCCCTAATTTTTGACATTATTTTTAAGGGGGGGAAACCTAGTCTTATACGGTATATTCTGATGGACAATATTTTTTCCCATTTGCGCTATGCCAGAATGTCAGTGTGTAAAAAGTTAGGAGCTTGTGTTATCTGTGTAGCTCTCACCTGATGCTTAACTTTGTTTACATAAAAATGTACTGAATTGGATCCTGTAAGATTAATATATATTTACTCACTCAGAAAAAAAATTATTTCACAAGTAAAATGCTCAACTATGCTGTCTGAATTGCATCATGTAGGAAGCCATATGTTTTAAAAACAAATAAGGACATTCATGATTTCAAAAAGAAGTTACTTACAAAACACCCTTTATGTCCATCTCTGTCCTTAAAAGGCCATGGGAATTACATGGTTGCTGTCTGGGGTTACTTTCATTCCAAATATCAATGCTTTGTTTCTTAGGGGAAGTGAAATAGGATAAACCTTATGTCTCCTGGTGAATACAGAGAGTCTCCAGATCCAAATAGGAAGCATTGTGTCTATTTCTAGACTCCCAATAATAATAGAACTGGTGTAGCATAACGTCTGAGGATAGAATGAAGGGAAGTCCCTGGTTCAAACTTTTAACTACAAATTGCCTAGCAGGTCTTAAGAGAGCTGCTATTTCCCACCCACGCACAAATCTACAATATGAGGAAACTTTGCAGCCTTAGGTCTCTAGTAAGGATTACTGTGTTATTGTGCACGAACCATCCTGAACACTTGAAATGTACTAATCCATATATATGTCATGTTGCTTAGACTTTTGTGTTGTCCACCTCTGAAACTAAACTTTTGTTAAAATGTAGTGACTCTTGTAATTCTCCACATTTAATTTAAAATACGATGACTTTCAGTTATTCAAATTGTGAGTAATTTTAGTCGCCCTCCATTTCTTTCCCGTGCTCTGAATCTTTCATGTTTTAGAATTTAGGATGAAGGTAGTACATCAGATTTCGGCAGTGCTCAAAATAAAAAGCTTTTTCTTCTGTGTGGACTCGGCGTAGCAATTAGCACAGTCATTTTCCAGTGTTGTTGGATGCCAGACATAGTGATACTTCATACTTGTTTATCTTTAGCACTGTATTTCCAATATCGGAGTCACAGTAATGTACTGCAGAAGATTTTGAGATGGGTCACTTCTGTCAAACATCTGTTGTTGGCTTTGACTTAATGTTTATTTTCAGACAGCTTGCAATCCTCTGCATTAACATGCCACTACACAGCATGCTCCTCTCATTAACCAAGTTGGGCTTGGAATGTCTTGTCTTCATGGGTTTACTTTTGTGATCTTAAGCCTTGAGCTCCGCCAGTTCTTTGGTACAGTGATTTGTTTTTGCATTTAATGGCCCTTCTAAATTCTGCATATTAACTTCAGCTTCTAAATCAAACTAGTTTTGGGTCAGTTCTCTAGATTTATTCCCTGGATGCAAAAAGCTTAGCTTTGGAGTCTTCAAAATTGCTTCATTTTTTATTTTATTTTTTAAAGCAAAGTGATTGTCTAGATCAGGGGTCAGCAACCCGCGGCTCCGGAGCCGCATGTGGCTCTTTTACACCTTTGCCGCGGCTCCGGGGCGGATACTAGCAAGGGGAGGAGGCGCATTGTGTGCTCCGACACTCCCCGCTGTTTTAAATGTCGCAATGGTTTTGCGGCTCCCAGTTTTTTCTTCTTCGGTCCAAGTGGCTCTTTTTGTCTTAAAGGTTGCAGACCCCTGGTCTAGATGGGCTTGCAGTTCAGACAAATGCTTTAAAGGTCATAGAGCACTTTATGCATTGAAAGTATTATAGAAATTACCGATAATTTAACTGTACTGTTAGTGAGGTATTGTAATGGGTAGACTATACCTTTATTAAGTCCTATCTAGGGTGTGGTGTACATAACAAATAGTATCATATACATTGAGTTGTGCTTGAAGGCTTGGAACAGGGCCATTCTCAGTGGGGCTGAGTAGGAATTGGTGGCCAAGTTACCTCCAGTTCTATAATTGATCAACTTTCCTTCTAATTCCCATCTTTATTCCTCAGTCCATGCATTCAGGTCAATGGTCCATTTGCTTCCTTGGTCTCTCATTGCTACTGCTCTTCATCTATTGTCTGCCTTGTATTTGTTTTAAGATTCTTGATGAATATTTTTTTTTGTTTTTAATGATGGTTTAAATGTATATGTTTTGTGAATATTAGACTCTATATATCATTTTAGTTGGTTTGGGTAATTTTATTTGATCAAGTGGTTTATATGGTTTAAATGAAGTGTAGGCTGGAGCAGGCGAGTTCAAGGTATAATGAAACTTACATTAAAAACTGTTTCGCGAATGGAGACATCCTGCTGTACTGTAATAACTAAATCATGTGTTTGCATAAGCTTGTCAAAACAGAAGTCTTTTCAGTGGATATCTAAAAGTTATTTGCAAGGAACTCAACATCAGCCTTGACTGTTGACTATGGGGCTGATGGGAATTGTAGTCCAAAACATCAGGTTTGGGAAGGCTCCCTTGAAAGATGAAATACAAGAAGATAAAGACAGATGATGTACTTATTATAGCAGGAAATTGTTTTGTTGTTTTTGCTATATCTTTGTTACGGGACCTACGGGAGGATGTTAGAGGCAGAACATTCTCCTGTTACCTACATTATAGGGAGCTGGCTCCAGGCACCAGGCTTGTTGGCAGACCAACTCTGTGTTAGAAAGATGTCTGCAAATGTGGCATGAAGACTGGCAACATCAATCCCACCGTGTGGGAATCCTTTGCAGACAACCACAGTGCCTGCAGACAGACAATCAGGTTGTGTATCCATAGCATTGACCAGAGGAGGAATGATCACTGGGAGAAGCGCAGAGAGAAGAAATGCCAGCAGCACAACTGGACACCTTCATCTGCCCCAGCTGCAACAAAACATGTCTCTCCTGTATCAGTCCTTACAGTCACAGCAGGCACTATAACCTTCCAATAGTTTGACTTCACCTCCAAACGCTCACTCCTCCATTGTCTCCTGAAAAAGACAGATGCCAACCAACTATCTGTATTATTATTTATTAGACCACTATATCACCAGCAGTTTACAAACAATTAAACACTATTAAAATTGTGAAATTAACAAGCTCATCATGTTAAAATAACACAAAGCAAGGTACAGTGCCTGACATAATAATTCTGACACAAGATCATTCATAGATGAAAAGTCGAATTATTCACTGAAAAACTGATGAGTAAACAACATCATTTCATGAAGTTATAGCCTGCAACAATCTCTGATAATAAAGTCACCTACAGAAGGATTGCTGTTAGAACATTTAATTTAATCAACAAGTTTTCAAATTATGTAATTACAATACTATTCATTGTTCAAATTGATTTCTTTCCTGCATATATTATGGCTTAGAGCATTATCAAGTTTCGCAATATCAAGAATTGGAGAACCTGTTTGCAAGAAGTATACATAAGTGCTTGATGCTCTGCCAGGAGCTTCTACCAGCTGGCTCAGTTGTGTGAGCTTATGTGGGAAAAGTCTAGAGTTCCTATTTTAATCTCTGTCCCAGAATATAAAAACAACTTGAATTTGTACAAGCTTCTGCTTAAAATGAACCACAGATTCTAAATATGTGTGCAAATTGTATGATGGTGATAAGTAGGTATAAAATATACCTAATTACTGTTCTATAGTTTTCGTATTATACATTGCTAAGCATGTGTACTTAGAACTAAGCCCCATTGAGTTTAGTGGGACATACTCCCCAGGTTAATATGTATCGGATTGTAGCCTTAAGCATCTTGCAGTGGATATTTTTTCCCTTTTCGTATTATGCACAACAGGAAAGCAATGTTGTCATTACTATTATGGCCTATGTTATGTATTTTTGTGTGTAATATTTTTCTCAAATGATATCACAACCCTGAGGTCAGCATGTCTTGTCTTAGTTCACTGTCTTTTAAACCCCCAAACACCTAACAGGATTTTACAAATCTTTTCTGGAAAGTCTTTTTATTATATGTTATAATCAAGCTAGGAACTCCCCATGCTGCTTTTATTCTGTATTAAAACTTGTTAAAGAAGCTCTTTAAGTATCATGTATCCCTGAAGAAGTTTAAATAACTTGGGTATTAAATATATCCCAAGTATCATGCTTTGCATTAGTGACATACAGACATTGTCATGTTGAGTGACCAAAACAGTCAATAATATAGCAAGTATGGAATCTGTAAGGCCATAATGTTATGTTTAAATTTAGAAATGGATTTTACTTAGGGGTGTGCACTTGTTTCACAACATAGTATCACTTACAACTTTTTGAAAGCAGGATATAAATATCTTGAAGCTTTGACTTTGAAAATACTGTATAGTGGATCCATGCTTTGTATTAATATTTCAGTGAGGGTTCTGGAAAATATCCAGTGCCCTCTTATATACTTTCTTTTCTCTAATCTGCTTTGTTACGGATATTCATTACTTTTGCTATGTGAGTTTAATTATGGAAATCCTAAGCATCATTTGCATTTATGCAACAGTGTCTGTAAAATATGCTGTATGACCAAAGGAGGATGGTGTTGATGGCTGTTGTTTGTAGGACAACTCCTGTTCTTTCCTTTCTGTCAACAAATGCAATACCTTTAGATTCCATAAGTGTTGACTGATCAATTAGCAGGAATCTAGGTAATGGGGTGGAGGGGAAGCATTTTGTCTAAATTATAAAATATGGTATAAACAGCAAATTTTAACTGCATCACCAACCATCAATTTTCCTGTGGGTAATTAATTCTCATAGACACTAATTAATTGGTAGGTGTTCCAGGGTCCACATATTCACATAAACAACACTTAAAATAGGATTGTGTGCATTATACAGTTAGTTATATTGTGTTGTATCCAGTGGTGCATGAGCAGAGGCAATTCGGTACAATGTCTGCTTCGTTTCCTTTCCTCTCCTTCCCCCTGTACTCCGCCCAAAAGGCCTCCCCGGAGAGCCAGGGGGACCTATTGAACATTGTGGACTGTATCTTACAGGGTTCCAGAGGGACGCGGAATCACCCAAAATATTGAATGCTTAAATATTTAAAGTTAATGGATACAGAATGTCCCTAACTGGTGTATATATGATTATTGCTCCTGTATACTTGTATGGTTAATCTTTCTGTTGTATGTCAGTTCAGTTGGAATTAGCCCTGTGATGTGCCTACTTTGGTGATAAAGCATGGTATTCGGGCATACATAAGCCCAAGGAGAGAAGTCAAAGAAAAGTTTTCATAGCGGTAAGGAGTTAGATTGCCTCTTGAAGACTTAATTCAGAAATAACATGTGTTGGGAAAAGCTTTTCGGTTTAAGGACATACACACACCAAGAGCACATTTCTAGAGCTCAGTTCCTTCCAACCTGCAAAAATCTTTTCAGGCTCAGCTTATCTTTGCCGTAGAAAGGATTCTGAATGTGAGTTTGGGTTCTAAGAAGCAGCCAAAGTGCTGTTGTGCTTAATAACTGACAAGAGGAGAGTCGGGAGGGCTGAAGCATGTTACTAAGGGTCCCACTTGAGTACTTTGTGCTAAGGAGATGCAGGTGGCTCTGTGGTATGAACCACTGAGCCTCTTAGGCTTGCTGATTGGAAGGTTGGCAGTTCGAATCCACCCAGCAGGGTGAGCTCCCGTTGCTCTGTTCCAGCTTCTGCCAACCTAGCAGTTTGAAAGCATACCAGTGCAAGTAGATAAATAGGTACCGCTGCAGCAGGAAGGTAAACAGCATTTCTGTGCGCTCTGGCTTCCGTCACGGCACTCCATTGTGCCAGAAGCGGTTTAGTCATGCTGGCCACGTGACCCAGAAAGCTGTCTATGGACAAATGCTGGCTCCCTTGGCCTGAAGCGAGATGAACGCCACACCCCATAGTTGCCTTTGACAGGACTGAACTATCCAGGGGGTCATTTACCTTTACCTTACTGTGTGCTGGTTAGCTATCAGGTACTATTTTCTTATGAGTAGACAGTAGAAGTAATTGCAGTGAGAATCTAAGATGAAATTGGCTTGACTTTTCTTGGGTAATTTTTTTTGGGGGGGGAGGAAATGCAAGCTTCTGTGCATTATTAGCCTTGGTGTTAATTTTCAGTTTTCCAATCTCATTATGTGGTTCATGTGATGGTGTTTGTCCTAAGTACAACTGCTCTAAAAGAGTTCTGCAAATGTAAAGGGAGGTACATCGGTATTTCCTTGTGATTCACTTTATTTAGCCATGTGGCAGTGTGTTCCAGACCATTCCAAATGCCTTCCAGTAAATGCACTTACAGAAGACTGTGGCACATCTCAAGTTGATTTTTAGTGCTTAGGTCACCACTCAAGCAGGCGTTCTGATTCTTTCTTTCTTTCCCCCCCTCCATCCATCAGTCAAAGACACGAGAGTGTGCTGAAGTTTCTAAGAGTTGGATAGCCTATACAGCAGGGGTGGGGAAACCTTTTCAGCTCAAGGGCCACTTTAACTCATGGTCAGCTTTTGGGGGATGCGTGCTGCTGGTGGGCATGAGCACAGGCAAAAACAGATAAGACATGGGGTAGAAGAACATAGACCAATGGATGTGGTTCTTACATTGTTAGAGAAGATTACCTTTCAGCCATGCAGAAATTGGAGGTTTCTGCATGCACTCACGTATCTCCATCCTCCACGTAGGCAAGCAAGAGACCGTTATCTCAATTCATGGACATACTCCATGCAGGCAGCAGCACTTGAGGAAGGTACACAGCGAAGCCACTGAAGGAGGAAAACTGGGGAGGGAGAATGGCCTGGAGAGGGGCCTGAGGGCCAGATAAGAGAGGTCTGGAGGGATGCATCTGGCCCTAAGTTGTGAGGTTCCCCAGCCGCACCATTTACAGACACAGTAATTTGCAGGTATAGCTATATGCAGTAAAAGACATTAATGCTGCCTGGAAATGGCACAGTATTCAGCTGTATTGTTAGTCGTCGTATTTTTCAACTGGTGTAGCTTTATCTGTTGCATTTTATCATGCTAAGTCACATTGAGATTGCCTTTGTAAAAAGCCACAAACAAATCTAGTAAATCATCATTTACTAGATTTAGCCCATCACAGTTGTTTTGTTTTTCTAAGTTGTGTTATTATAATTATTTTATTATTATTTATTAAATTTGTATACTGCCCTTTATCCGTAGATCTCAGGACAGTTCACATAAAATTACAAAATAAAAACCACAAAATACATAATAAAATTAAGAACAACAACAGACCAATAATCCCTCCTCCCACAACACATTTAAAATGTCAGCACTTTAAAATAAACATATGCTTTGGAATCAGTAGTCATTAAATTATATCTACCACTTTGAGAATGTTTAGTTAGCTATAATGGAGAGTTGGTAATCTGTTTCATGTAATTGATGACAATAAGTCTTTATATATGCTGGAAACAAATCAGACCTTTCTAAAACCCAGAAATGTCAGAACAGAGTCACAACTTCTCTAGAGGATAAAATGTAGTGCATTTTAAATAGCAACGAAAGATACCACTGACAAGTAGGTTCAAACAAAACAAAATTACTGGAACAGATCAAAATGAAGGTGGTATGGCTAATAAAATAATAGCAGTCTTGGGGCCTGTAATTCCTCCTTAGATTAGATACATGATATTTTGTTGGCACAGAGTTCAAACACTTATTCCCATACTATTAGTAATTTGACTTCAGTCATGCACAGGCTTGTTGACAGCTATTTACTAGAAATCTCCTGTAAAGTTGGGAAGGTAGACCAGGTATCCTGCTGTGCAGCAATAAAGGTATTGGCATACCAGCTGCAAGGGCTATTTTTAGCTCAAGCTTTAGGTTTATGATGGCATTGTGTATTAGTAATAAGCGCAGTAAAATTTCAAAGTAGTAGAAACCTGAACATATTCTGGCATTATGCTTTTTTGTTCCTCCTTTGAGCAACTGGGAATGTAGATCATTCCATCCATCCCGAGTGTGGTATAATGTGTACTGTTTTGAATAAGCCTTCTTGTAAAGCTAAAACTCCTCTACTACACAATGGTCTGAGGACCTCAGGATCCTGGCTGCATTGGATATATTTTATATAGACATCAGTTTTTTGTGGATACATAGCTGGACACTTGTAGGGCTTATATTGTATTGACTTAAATGTGTAACTTAAGATATGCGTTATATGGTTATTATGGTTTTCTATTACCGACTATGGTTTTCCATTCCTAGTAGCATTATTGATATATTTTCAATTTGCTTAATTTTATTTAATTCCATTTAATTCCATTTTTAATTCACCCTGCCTTTCCCTTGTTCAGTTTTCAAAAATAATAATTTAAAAATGCTCCTCTTAAGGCAGCTGAGATCTACCCACAGAAGAGCACTGTTCACTAAATGCTGTTGACTTTTTTAAAGTCACAGGCAGGGAACTGACCCAAGACTGGGAAAGTGCCTGCTGAGTAGAAGTTTGATCCATTTGAGCCACCATCCATCCTTAAATACAATTCCACATTATTGCTCCCACATCTGACAGAAGAACATGAGCAATGTCTTGGCATTTAATATTGACAAAAGCCTATAAATCTTCTAAAATTAAACTGTCCATTATACTCCCATTCAAATCTTCATTAATTACACACATAGTCATGTTTATGAAAATAGTATTAACAATAAGAATATAATTTCAGAGTACTGTACTAATGTATTTAATACAACAGTAGGTTAAATTATAGTGTATTTTAAGACTTCTCTGCCAAGGGCAATAAATTTAACAACATGGTTATTAAAACCTTTGTATAAAACATCATAAGAACAATGCAGACTAAACTATTCTTGCATCCGAAAAGCTGGAATGCAAAGAAGTTTTTATTCTTTATTGCCTCAAGTAAAAATTCTGTGGAAACAGATAAGTGATGACAAAGCTTTGATGTTAATAAACCCAAATGGAAGTCAAAAATCAAAGTGTGTAAACGGCTAGGTTATAAAAAGAGAGATGACAGAGTTATACCCTGTAATTAGGTGTAATTTGTGCTTTTGGCACAGCTATTTGTCCTGTATGAATGAGAGGCTGTCTTACATTTTCTTTGCTTGTATAATAGAATTACAGTACTGACACATCTACTTAAACATGTACAGGGTTTCTTTCTTTCTTTCTTTTTAAAGTATTTGACGACAACAGCACCCCCTCCCCCCTTGAGATGCCTGACTTGGAGATACATAGCTTTAAAATTGGAAAACTTGAAGTAGCAACTTACCTGGTGCAGGTATTTAGTAGAAAAAGTAGTAGCAAAGTTTTGGGGTGGTAGTAAAATACAGGAAAACCACAGTTTACCTTTCTGGCACAAGTCTTAACCGCAGATGTACTACGAGTTGTCCACACAGACAAGAGAACAATTGAACAATTCAATTAAATAATTTTGTGACCTTGCTTGTTTAAGAGCTGCCTAAATACTGTCTGATCAGGGTTTCAAAGTAATTATATACTGAAAACAACACAATTGTGTTGGCTGTGCTACTGGTCTGGGTTCCATGTAATTGCAGCATCTGCAGGGTTATCAACTTCTTCTGCAACTGGAAGTTAAGAAGGAATGAGAAAGAGAAATCTTTTAACATCAGTGAAACTAGGATTTTATGTTGCATTTTTGTAACATTTTTGGTTGGTTATTATTTACAATATTTATAAAAAGTGTCCTCGTATTTTCTGTTAAATTGTCATCATGCTTAACTCTCTAGTAACAATTTAACAACAATTTAACAGTATAGTCCCAATTTTGTATTGCTGTTTCATTATTGCCTGTGCTAAAATTATACCCACGTATTACCACAGTACCATGTATTTAACCTACATGTCCTTCTGTAGGTTTCTAAAAGAGAGATTGCTAAATTCTTAGGTTTAAATCCAGAGTTGCTTAAAATCTTAAGCCTTTAAAATGTACAGGATGTGCTGCAGGTTCAAAAGTAATGCCATTTAGTTATATGGGGCTTACTCCCAGATATGAATGAGTATTGGGCTGGAGCCTTAGTAAACCTTTCTTGCGAGTTACCGGTACTTTACTTTTTCTTGAATTGCCTGCTGAAGGCTTACCAAAATCCTCTTAAAATTTCCTATAAAGCTTTGGTCAGAGGTCATCACAAACTTCATTGGTTTGTAAATACCTTGTTGTAAAATTGGTCATAAATTAGTGTAATTGTTTTTTGCTTAGAAATAGAACTGTCCTCTTGTGACAAGTGCCATTAAAGTTACAGAAATATTGAGATTTCAGTTTAAAAAATACATGAAAATTCTCTCTCCACAAGGTTTTTAAACTGTTTTTTAAAAAACATTTGACTGGGGAAAACATAAAGAGGTAAGTTTGAAATCATGAAAAATTAGGATAGTATTTGCTTTCCTGGATTTTGTGTCAACATTTGCTTTATTCCTGCTAGGCAGCGTACAGATTAGATTAATCATGGCAAGCAACTATATATGAGAGGAAAACTAGCTATCTGGAACCACCATAGCTTACCTTTGATCCTGGAAATAGGATCAGAGACATCCAATGCTGTGGGGTATAAGAAGTTCATTCCTACTATGTGCTTGGCATCTTTATAAATTGTCTCTTTTTATAAAGACCCAGTACTTCAGTCAGGGTAAAATGGACCCCCCAGGAGATAGCACAGGGAGGTGTCCTGCTTTAGTTAAGAAGTGAAATTACAGAGAATCAGGCAGAGGGCCTTCTTGGCGGTGTCACCCTCCCTGTGGAACGCCCTCCCATCAGAGGTCAAGGAGATAAATAACTATACAACTTTTAAAAGACGTCTGAAGGCAGCCCTGTATCAGGAAGTTTTTAATGTTTGATGTTTTATTATGTTTTTATACGGGTTAGGAAGCCAGCCACCCAGAGTGGCTGGGGCAACCCGGCCAGATGGGTGTGGTATAAAGAATAAAATTATTACTTATTATTATTAATGGGTTAGGAGTAAAAAGTTAGCTCTGAAAACTAAGGTGATCTAGTTGTTTATGGTGTGTTAGGAGTCCTGGATTCAAATCGTTGCGCTGCAGACAGTTTGGACAGTTCTGCACAGCTGTAACACACTGCTCTGTTTAAACAATTCCATACTTGTGCAATAGACTTCCAGTAGCACAAAGAGGATTTCCCCTTCCTCTTCTCTCTCCTGCAGCACCCTCTGCACCCCACAAAACTTCTGCAGATGTTTGGTGGACCCACTGGAGCAAATTGGGTATGTGTGACTTTATTGTCACATTTACTTTATTTAAACTTTTTTATTCTGCCCTTTATCATATTACATTTCAGGGTGACATTCAAACACCATGTAAACCACAGGATCTGAAAAGATTCAAATCCTGTCTGATGTGAGACTCAAAGAATAATGCATTGAATGAGCTCTTCAGCAATCAAATGAATTTTCTTACTTTGTAAATTATTTGTCAGTTTTCTTGGTTCAAGCTTGACTGGCAAATGACAGTTGGTGCTGGGAATTTAGTACACCCATTTGTGGATATATTGAGATTTAAAAATAACACATACTTTTTAAAACATCTAGAAGCTAGCTTATTCCCTGTAACCTTTGTTTTGCAGATGGATTTAGAAAGTATGCTGTATTTAAAATCTGAGCATGGATTTAGAGCAGCTTTGAAACTGTTCTATTGTGGCAGAATAGAAATAGAGTGACATGACTACTTAATCTCTAGCTGGGCCAGGGATTCTTTATACATAATCCCATCTTTCTTAAAAGATGGTAATGCAATGTATGTAGTGCACTGCAAAACGGTTAAAGGAAAACTTGTTAAGCCCAGAGGCCTATAATGGAAGCATTCATTAAACTGCTTTTGAAGAGTGTTTTGAGTTTTAACACTCAGATTTGTTGTTCTGGAGTTTGTGGGGTCCTCTAGATGTTGCGGAACTCTAACTCCCAGCAGCCCTAGCTAGCATGACTGATGATCAGGAATGCTGTAAGTTGTAGTCCAAGATCTGGAAGGCCAAGGGTTCCTTTGTTGCATTGCTTCATTTTGTTTAACACTTGTATCTTTTTAAAAATGTTACTGCCAGCCCTCTTTAGAAAGAAAGAAAAAGGTGGTATTTGATTTATTAGTTATGCGTCAGTTATCACTGAGAGTTAATAAAGCATGCTTCATCATTATTAAATACAATTCTCATTCTTTTAGACCACTTTAAGTTTTTACTATAGAAAAACGTTACCTAATATGAAGGTAAAAAGATCTCCTGTTGTTTGTTGGGAAGCTGAACTCTCTTCATACTGGGTGCTAGAAAACTTGTTTTGTGTGTTACGATGGACAACAGAAGCAGCGATCTTGAGTTGTTACCTTCTGTGGCTAATGGCTCGTGTGTAAGTGGAGTGCACTACATATACTTAACACTAGCTTTGATGTCTGAAAAATCGCTAAAGGATCTTGTTTGAAAAACAAACCTCTTGCCATATTTGTCAGAACTATGAAATGAGCATCTCTTGAAAGCAGCTATGTTGCTGTAGGGTATTGAAACAAATGTTCCTCAGAAATCTTGAGTGAATAGTAAGGAGAGCTCAGTTGCTTTATTCTTTATGGAAATTTTGTCCTTGATGAACCAGCTGTGTGGGCTCGCATAGTTTGCTTCTGTTCTTATGAATGACTTTCTAAAATAAAGAGAACTACATTGGGTCAAGAGGTTGAACAAAATACTTAGGGAAATTACGATCCATCACTGGCATACTCATGGCACATACTGGTGGGAAATGATCCTTTGTGTGTGGAATTAGTTATCTATATGAGCAGGTTCTACATCTCTATAACTGATTTTTAAAAAGAAAAAACCCACAAAGCAAATGTGTGATTAATTAATTTGGGCATAATGTTTTCATGTGCATGGTTCTCCACTTCCAAGCAAAGGAGTGCCAGAGCTCAAGCTCAGTAATAACTTTTAATAATGTTTTGCATGGAGAAAAAGATCTCAGTGGCCAAGCTAGGAAAAATGCCTACATAGAAATTAGTGACCCACTTTCAGTCGACATGCACCCGGGCTAGATGGACCCATGGTCTGACTTAGATAGCTTTAAAAGTGGAATAGACAGATTCCTGCAGAATAAGACTACCTCCAGTATCTGAGTCAATATGCCTCTGTGTAACTATTGCTAGAAATAACAAATGGGGAGAGTGCTGTTGCACTCATATCCTTCCTGCAGGTTTCTCACAGTCATCTGATCAGCCACTATAAACCCAAGAAAAATGAGGAAAAAGCAGCTCAGCTGAGCAAAGCAAGCAAGAGTCTTTTCTTATCTTTTTTTTGCTAGCCATTATGATAATTCTAGACTAGATGGGCCTTTGGACCGATGCAGCAGGACTTATCTTCTGTTCTTCTTGTATTGGGCAACTTCAAAGAAGCCCAGTACCTCTCCCAGTACTTATGCTTTGCAACCAAGGACCGTGAAAGAGTGATGTACTGCCTAAAGCAGATATTAAAATTGTAGAAGTTAAATAATGATGCTCGTATCCATTGCTATTTCTATGATGTGTCTATTTTTGCCAGAAAAATATGTGCAGTTTATGTGACCTTAAAATGGTTGACTGAAATCCTTTAAGGCAGAAGATACCATACCACGGTATAAATAGCTGTATAGGTGCCAACCATAAATAGGCGAAAAATAATGTGTCTGACTTTAGAGTCATGTGGTTCAGTTGCATCACGTTTGAAAAATAACTGGAAATGGACGGGTGCTGAATTAATGGTATAGTTAAGCTTGTCATTAACACTTATGGCGGGGTTCTTTTTTGGAAACCATTAATGAAACCTCAGCTTTTTAGCAGCTGCCACTTTAAGAAAGCACCTGAGACCTTTAAGGTGGCAATAAAATCATTGTAACTTTTAAGTAGTCAATGTTTTTTAAATTAACATTATGCAGAACAATGGTTAAGGAAGTACTATTTAATATGATGCATCAACAATTTTCCCTAGTTGCAGGAATTGTAGGAAATCACTCTGTATTGCAAAAAAAAAAAAGTAATACAAAAACTCCTATACATATTCTATGTGGTAGCAAAAATAGTGAAGTTAAGTGAAGTTTAAAAAAATAAAATCAAAAAATCAAATGGAGCTTTAACAGCCTCTGCTAAAATACTTTTTAGAGCTATAAACTAACAGAATAACAGGTGCTCCAGCTTTTGTTCACCTATACTTACGGAAAATTCTTAAGCTGGTAGCTTGCTGTGTTTGTGGAGCCAACAGAGTAGGAGAGCCATAAAACTAAGATGAAATACACAACTAACTATATTTTAACATCTATTATTTATGCTTGCACAACTTAATTTCCATCTTATTTGAACAACATTTTGTGTTTTGTACACTTCATCACAGAATTTGGTTCAAAGCTCACAAAATACACACAGTCCTGCTTTTTTAAAAAGTAATACACAAATTAAACATGTATGTCGTTAAAAATGAGTTTTCTTTTTTGGGGGGACTGTTTTGAAGGGAGCCCTTACTTTAATTGGATTTATTTAAATCTTTAGCAGATTGTCTTATAAATCC
Source organism: Podarcis muralis (assembly GCF_964188315.1). Classification (NCBI taxonomy): domain Eukaryota; kingdom Metazoa; phylum Chordata; class Lepidosauria; order Squamata; family Lacertidae; genus Podarcis; species Podarcis muralis. The sequence continues at coordinate 25,116,012 of NC_135658.1, read as the reverse complement.
AGTGTCATGTACTTTGCATGCCTTAATATAACTTATGTGGTGATTACGGATTGTATAAGGGCATGCTACAATACATTTATGGCAATATAAAATAAAAATGCATGTGTCACACGGTATCTTGCCCATTGCCATTCTTCTTACTCTATGTTGACTTCATCTCAGATAATATAAGCAAGACAAAATAAAAATCACAGGTTTTACAGGCTTTTGGTTCCCCAATGTATAGATGTTTATTTTTGGAGCAGCATTGAGAACATATGACTGGCTTTTTTGTTATTGTTGCATAGATGGTATTGTCAGTAAAGCACTCTTGGTCCTCTTCAGTGGTCTGTAAGGGAAGAGCTAACTCAACTGCATTTGGTATGACCTAAAATTTCTAGCTGTGCTGAACCTGTGCATGGAGAATACTTTATTCCCACCAGAAGAATGGTGTAACATAATATGGTTTCAGAGGTGAAACCCTTAGATAAACTCTCTGAATCGACAGTTATACTAACAAATGATGTAGTTCTTATTTTGTATGACTTGCAATAAATTCAGGAAGGAAATGTCAACATAGTTCTTTCTTTCATAAGAACAGTCTTATGGGGGGTCATTGTTGCAGAAAAACAACAACAAAACCTTGTTGGTTTTCATCTTTTGGGGTTATGTCTGTACATAAGGAATAAATGTGTGCATTGCACTTGAGTGGCAGAACAGTTTCTGTCCAGCTTATGAAGAATTGTCTAATGAAGAACAGAAAACACTTTTGGAATGTGTCACATTTAGCCCAATCCAATGTATCTTTATTTGGAAGCTTGTTCCATGGGTAGGATGCTGTTTGCAATTATGTTGTAGGCACATCTGATTGTGAGTTACGCTTGTAGATGGTGTTCCATCCACATGCTCTGTTTTAAATACATGTGTGAAATGGATGGAAAATCTTTTTTTCTTCCTTTTTGAGTGACCAAATATTGCAACAGACATGGAGGGAATGCCTTTTTCATCACCTGCAACAAATGAATAGCTTCTACATATTTTTTTGTTCCTAGGAAGCTGACTTCTCAGCATTCATTGTATTGAGTTGGGAAGGGAAAGTAAAGGAAAGGAAATACTATAGTCAGGTAACTGACCCAGCAGCTGGCAAATGCAGCTGATGTGGAAAAATGTAAAACAGTTTGTCTGGGACCAGAAACTTAAAGGCACTATGTGCCTAAATGGAACAATCATTCAACACCCGAAAAGGATTTTGAAAAGTCTTTGATGGAACAAAATCATTGGGACCAAGCAGCTAGTTGCACAGCTGTAAGAAAGTTACTAGGCTGAACTTACAGATGGCGAGAATGCAAAACAAAAGGTGACATAGTACAAGAGCTCTACAGTATCACACAATATGTTCCGTTGATCATAAAAGGCAAGTGATATTGCAGCGTGGACAGTGCAATTGGCAGCAAAGATGAATCATGGACATGGTAAAAAATATTAGCAGAAGGAGTTGGGGCAGAACGCAGTTCTGTAAAGTGTGTAAAGCATGTGTTATTAGAATAACTGAAAGCTGATTGCTTCCTTTTGGTACTTACTGCATGTTGGCTTGGTAATTCTTGTTCTCCTGAAAGATTCAGGGCTGCTTCTCACAGTCCTACAGAAAGTGATGCCTGAATTTGTAGATATATAACACATTATCTATTATCCTGTGTTAACTTCCTTTCAAAGCAGGCATGGGTATAAACCGGTGTGACATATTACTGATTGACACACTGATACAAATTCAACTCCTAACTGCACCCCTCTCAATACACAGTTGAGAGTGGCCTTCCTGTGCCTCTGTTTTAACTGGTGAGAAGTGTTGCTTAGAACAAATATATGAGAAGTGGGTAGCCTATGAATGATATTGAGTGATTTCCAACATTGGTCTTACTGAGAGTAGGACCATTGAAATCAGTTGACTTGTTACTTAAATCCATTGATTTTAGGTGCATCCATTCTCAGTATGAATAATGTTGGATATCACCCTCAAAAAAAGGTATAATAGTATTGATTACTTTACCAGAGTAGTTATGTTTAAATGTATCACTTTATTTGTTTTAAAATATAAATTGAGGTGACCATTGACTGAAAAGCAGCAGCAGTTATCAGGGCTGCAGCATTTACCTGATCTCCCATCAGAGGCATTGCTGTAGTTGCTGCTGCTGTTTCTTTGGTAATCACTCATAGCCGAGTAAGATTGTCTTCCATGAACACAGTCTTAACAGTGAGTCCGTAAGTGACTGTGGAGGCCAATTCTGGATCTACATGTCCTTCCACAGCAGGGACATAGGTTTCTGGGCGGGAGCCGATCACGGTGAGGGATTGCCAAATGCGCCTTCCTCTTAGTACGTTTCTCCCTTTTGTCCTGAGTTCAAGCATCTTCAAAGTCCATGACATCTTTGGTAAAGGCTGTTTTCCTATTGGAGTGCACGCAGGCCAGTGTTTCCCACTTGTCAGTGTTTCTACTACATTTTTTAAAGATTTGCCTTGAGAGAGTCATCAAACCTCTTTTGCTGACCACCAGCATTACACTTTCCACTTTTAAGTATGCTGTAGCATACTGGGAGGGGTAAGGTAATGGTGAGGTCAGGATGGTGCAGATGTGCTGGTGGTGCCAACCCAGTCCTACCAATGTGTTTGCACCATGCCAGCCTTCTCTCTCTCTCTGTCTCTCTCTCTCTCTCTCTCCCCCCCCCCCCCAGGATACCACAGTGATGCCAGTGACAGAAGGTCACGTAAGTATCCTGCCCTACCAGTTGCTGCTGCTCAAAAGTCCCACCCTGCTTAGCGGAACTTAATCCCTGATATGTATATGTAGTATTGCAGCCTGATTAGATTCAGCAGTAATGCAAAACACATTTGTTCCCTTTTAAGTTCATAGTATCTCACCAGCAGGGAGACGGTCCCGCAGTACCAAGAACTTGTAATTTTCCTTTTGGAGGTGTACTAACTCAATATAATTTTATGAATGCTGTTTGCCTTGCTACTTAGGACTATATTCTTCTTCCGATCTGAGAAGTTCAAGGTAGTTTACCCCTTTGTTGTGTGTGGTTCCTCAGATGACGAGCACCCACCTCTGGCAAGCTCTCTAGCTGCTGCCGCCATTTTCATGAGGCAGATAGAATGCCAAATCAAAGTAGTTGGAAACTTGGTTCATATGCACAATAACTATTTCAGCAGTATCTCACAAGAAGAACCTTTTATTTCATCATGCTTCAAGTTACTTCTTTTAATTCACAATCATAACTGAAATATATGCTTTTGCTCTGAATGCAGCCTGAAATTCACAAAAGAAAATTCCCACCTTAAAGAAAGATCTGCCTGCATTTTAAATATGCTTAGAAACTCATTCTTTCTGTTACTCATCAGAAAAACAAAGTCAATATCAAACACTTTTGGAGAGGAGTAACATGTGTTTTTTCTTTCAAGACCCGAAGGTTTTCCAGAAACCTGACAAAGATTGATGCAGGAACTCTAAATTTTGAGACACCTGACACCTTTATAGGAATTAATGACGAAAGAGAGGGACTGTTTGAACATTTTGAGGTTTTGTTTTATTTCCAGCAGGTGCTGCTCTGTTGAGCAAAGTGGTTGAAAGCTTTTTCAAATCATACTTGGATTACTGTTGCCTTTTCCTTTTTAATTTCATGGCAATCCCTATTTCTTTAGTAATCCTTAAAAAGGCTGCACTTGTTGCTACTTCTTATTTCATTATTTGCCAAATGCGTGCAGAAAATGGGAGAAATGGGAGGTCCTCGCAACGACGCTTTGTGCACCTGTCTAAATGTCTTCTGTAACTGTAAGCATAGGGTTGAACCCAACTTGTTCTGTGTTTGAGAGGCATGGAGTTCTGCTCATGCAGGACTTCCCCCTTCCTCTTCTCCCCTCTTTTGCAGCTCCCTCATGCCCCCAAATCTACCCCAGAGGGTCTCACCATAGGTATTACATAAAACAGCCAAACACATTGGTTTTCATGGACTAACTTCATCATTAATCAAAGCATCACACCATTCATTATTTGTGTACTCATTCACCACTATGTTGTGTCAGTGTAGGGCATTCCAGACAGTGCTGTGTGAACCTAAGGCAGCAACAGCTGTGAAGCACTATTAAATGCCCAGGGTAGACTTAAATGCCTTTTTAGACACTCTGGTCTCATTCATACATGCCTAGGATATGATGAAGGAGCCAGTGCAGGCCCTACTCTCCTCATTCAACTAACAACGGTTCAAGCACATCAGTGCAATGTCCTCAAAGGATGGGGGGAGGAGAGTACACCGGCAGGGACATTATAGATACATTAGTAGCTTGGGGAAGAGGTGTACACACTGCTGTCTAATAGGCATCTCTCTTGCACATTGGAACTCTCTAAAGAACACTCAGTAGCAACCTGATGCAACAGGACAGTAGCTCAGTCAGGTTGTTTTCGTGTCTGAATCAGTGCAAGCTACGTTGTACACCATTGCAACAACAACTGGTAATTTAACTATCAAAGTTGAATCGGTGCTACATTTTCATTACAAATAGTAGGTCTGTAGTTCCTTCATTTAAAAAACTGGATGTTTCCTTTAAAAACAGCCACATATTGCACTGGTCTTCCACATTACATGAAACTGAAAAGAGCCTTATCCAACGTTTTTTCTTTTCTTGGTAGAAACTTCTCTGGCAAAAAATAAAGCAAAAGTTTCTTTATGGCTAAATATACTACCCCCATTTATAAATAAATACTTTGACAGCTTTGGAAAAATGTAGGAGTACCTGAAGTCTTGGGATGTTTGGATACATTTATTGAGCAAAAGGAGATGGCACCAATTTACGTGTAACTTGACTCAACCTGTTTCACGCATAGCTTTATCCTTCTTCAAATAAACATTTTTATACAGAAACTATTTTTGGAAAAAAAATGCCGAGATGGAAATAGTGTTGAAAACCTTTAGCAGGAGGTGAAAAGGATTGCTTTGCTTTGAATTCTGGACCTCCCAAGGAAGTTTAATGGAGTACTTAGTATCAGTCTGCTTCCAAGAATACGGGAGCTTCTGATAAGAGCAACTTCACTGGTAGGACTGGAGGCCTAGAAAAGGGAAACCTGCACATTCTTTCTCTGAACAGTCCATTATGATGGGTCAAGATTTAACCCTTCTGTTAGCGGTACCAAAAGTAGGTGTAAAAAGTTTTCTGTTAACATGTACTGCTTCATATTCTCTTATATTAAAGGGTTGTTTGTTCTGTGATGCTTCATCTCTCCCCACTTTTTTTAACTTAACAGTTTCATTAAAATGGGATGAGGGGAGGGACAGGACATTCCCTTTTATAAAAGAATAAATTTTATTAGAATATAAAGAAAAATACAAAACACAATATCAAATATCTTTTTTCCCTAAACTAAAATTACCGTAATTTAAATATCTTATCAAAGGAAAAAAAGAGAAGAAAAAGAATAAGAAAGAGGGAAAGGAAAGAAATAAGAAGATAATTTTAAAAAATAGGAAAACAAAGTACTTCCGCTTCTGTGTCTGCCAATTTGACACACAAATACACATACACACTGCCCCACTTGCCACTACTCTTACAAACTTCATGTGTTGCAATCCAATTTTACAGTCAGAGTGGAACTTTAAAACTCGATGGACTTTGATAATCAGGACAAACAACTCTGTTCATTTCAGTGGGTCTACTCTGAATAGAAATGCAGATGGTTATGGGAGTAGAAACAAATTGTAGTAGATAGCTCAATGGCGATGTCAACTTCATTGAATAATGAAGCTGACTGTTGGAAGATTCAGGAGGAAAGTACTTCTTTATGCAGTTCATACTTAAGTTATGGTACTTGCTCCCAGAGGAGGCAGTGATGACCACCAACTTGGAAGGCTTTAAAACATGGTTACACAAATTCATGGAGGATAGGATTATTTTTTATTGCAGATTTATGGAAGGAAGGAAAGAGGGAAAGAGGGGGACCCAACCAGCTCACATTAACAAAACAATAGCAGTCAATGCATCCATCTTAGTTTACTCATGTAGCTTGATAGATGCCATCCAAATAGGCCAGTGAGACTTTTGTTTATAAAAAGTGTGTTCACATGAATTCCTTCTTGTTTCCTTATTTGTATATGTAGTTGCCAATTGAAGATGTTTTCATTTATCATATTTGCCTTTTAAATATTTATAAATCATACTTCCATATATAATTTCACAAGGCACTTGATTAAGTGTGGTCAAGTTTGCAGAAGCTAGTGCCATAAATACTTGTTCTTAAATGTGCCACAGGGCATTACAGTTCGAGGCTAGGACTTCCAAGGTAGGCTTGAGACCTGTCCCTTTCCCACTTAGCATTGCCTGGAGGCTGAGAAGAGGGGGAAAGAGCAGAATATGCCAGTGAGAATGGGATCCCTCCCCTCTCCAAGCTAGCTCCCTAGAAAATCTGGTTTATTCCTAACACTAGGAAAGAAAAACCACCAACACCACACTTCTGCATGTGTATATCTTCTTAAATCAGTGTGTGAAAAGAATGATTATTGTAGTGTCATTCTGAAGTAGTTCAATGTGATAACTTGCAGGCTGGAGTGTAAATGTATGGCTTGTTAAACAAGTTGGTTCCTGGCTTGTTATAACTTGTGGACCTTCCCTGCCTTTGTGTTCTCTTTAGTTGTCTTTTGCTCCCCACCCCTTCAGTTTATATTTCAGGAAAAATCTAAGCCAAGCTGGAGCTTGCTGGATTAAAAAAGAATAACAAAAAGATGAACTATGTAAAGCTTTTTAGCAGCCAGCATGTAATACTAGTGACATACATATTCATTCATAATGCAATAGCTTCCAGGGTACAGTTGGAAGATTGATATACAATTGTAACTGCAAACTTCCGTCTATAGCAGGGGTCTGCAACCTTTAGGACAAAAAGAGCCACTTGGACCCGTTTCCGAAGGGAAAAAAACTGGGAGCCGCAAAAACGGGGAAGGTGGCATCGGAACAGTGCGTGACTAACGCACACACCGCCCCCATGCGACGTCACAGCCAGTACAGCGCCGGCCACAGTGGGGAGTGTCGGGGCCTCCTCCCCTCGCTAGTATCTGCCCCGGAGCTGCGACAAAGGTGTAAAAGAGCCACATGCGGCTCCGGAGCCGCGGGTTGCAGATCCCTGGTCTATAGCAAGCATCGTCTCCCTATTCTTGTTGGTTACCATGACCTTTAATATCTTGTATCAACAGTGAAGGGATCCTTGTTGCACTTGGTGATGCTTTAAACTTTACATTGCAAAAGAATGTGCAAGAATTGGTTTGCAGCCACCTTATTTTGCTAATGTGCATGTTGCTGCATGGACACATGGTTTACATGCTACTTTCTATGCTGAATTGTTTCCGTGTAGGAATTTTATAATGTTTGAAGTTGTCCATTGCTACTGTGCGTCAAGTGAGAGACCAATAAGTGCAATCTTACCTGATATGCAAAGTACGGAAGGATTATGTTTGTCTCCTGATATACAAAGTTAGAGGTGAATGCCATATGAAAGACAAGGAAGAGCGTCCATGGGGTTAGTGTGAATTCTATATGCTGCCCCTATAAGAAACTTGGCTGCAGCATTCTGAACCAATTGAAGTTTTAGAATGGTATTCAAGTGGAGCCCCAGGCAGAGTGCAGTACTGTAGTCAAGATTAAAGATGACTTAAGATGTGGGTTGCCCTAGCGAGATTGGAAGGTTTCAGAAAAGGATGCAGTAGGTACCTACAGAATTTCCAACCTGTCTGTGAGGCCATTTTGCCCAAGCAGCAACCAAGGGTAATGGGTTTGGAACTACTGTATAGCTAGGGAAGGAAGGAAATTGTAAAAATATGGACAAGGAAATAGCACTGCAAAAAGCAGGAAAATGCTAGAGAGAAAATTAAATGAGCAGACACCAAGCATTTAACACGGATTACAAAATGGATCCAAATGCATGAAACTTATTTTCCACAGCTTCTTGTGAACATCACATTATTAATAACTAACAAGGTGCTTAACACATTATTTATGGTACGTGTTAAGATTTGAAGAAACAAATGTGTAAAGCCTTTTTATTCTGTTCCTTTGCTAGAACTAAATGGCCTATGATTAAGATCCATTGTTCTCCTCTGAGATACATTTTATAGGCTTCACAGAGGATTGTTGTGGGGGGAAACACATTGTGTATGTGCTGTTATAGCCGCCTCAGGCCAGGTTTCCTACGCAGACCAAAATGAGGAAAGCCATTGTCTCTCTCCCCCCTTCAAATAAAATCAATTAACCTAAGCAGATTTATAGCTCAAATTAAAAAATACACTTACAGAGAAAAGGGCTTCCTTGCAGCATGTTACTGTGCCAGCCCCAGAGTATTTGTGTGTTCAAAAAATGCTCAGACATAAATTGCTTCCTTGCAGCTGATCAGTTGCCACGTCAATGGAAGGGGAAGACACGTGCGTCACTTGAGACTTCTTTGAAGTGATTCAAGCCTAATACACCATTAACTATTAGAGATCTGCCATTAACATTCCCAGTTAACACTGGATGTCTAACATAAAACCACAAAAGCAGTTACATCCAGAGTTAAGGTTGAAACCCCATCCTTCATTAATTCGGTTGGTGCCTTGCTATTGTGGAACATCTGATAGGTGGGAACGCCCTTGCTGTATGTAGACACAATAAAACAACCAAAGTCATTAGCTGAAATTCTACCCTTAACATTAACTGAACACATTTCACTGTAGTGTAATGGGTCCCCCCCCCCCTAGTATATTGTTATTAAAATTGGTTGATCTTCAGTCTTAATTATCCTTATAGAAGTATTCTTTAAAAGACCCTTTTTGCTACCAGTCCTTGAAATAACTCTGTTTTTTATAGTGAATGGAAGGAGCTTTTATGAATTAGTATGCAATATCAACTCTGTTTTTTAGCTTTCATCTATTTGCCATTGCACTTGCCTTATAGCATTGACACTTGAAGCACTGCCATTGATGTGGCATTCAGAGTAGGAGGTTAGCTTGAGTAGTTCAGAGTATGCTGTATTGCTGTGGCATTGAATATTACGTTGCTGTGGATACACTGAATAAAAGCCAGTATGGGTAATTTATTTTAGAAGGCAACAGGCTGCTGAGAAAAACCTCTACATTGGCTGACCATATGCTGGACATAAATTGTTGAATTCTTTTCAGTGTGTGATCTATATTTGGCTAGGGATAAAGAAGACTGGCCTCTTGTTGCTCTAAAAGCAAGAAGAGGTAAGGAATCCACTGGATTTCTTAGTAGTCTGAGGCAATGCTTTTAAGGGTTTTATTTCAGTTTGGTTTTTCCATAATTAATTTCCTCCCTTCACAATTCTTATTCAAGTCTTCAGTAAAGTAGCAAACTAATTAGGCTTTTATGGTTCCTTCTGTTTTCTTACAACTTGGTCCATCTCAGACATTAACAAATGTCTTGTTTAAAGCTTTGATAAACAATAAAGAAAAATGATGTGATACTATTTTGTTTGTAATAATTACCACAAGTGAGATATTCTTGTGGATGGACTGCTGACACATTTCAGAATACTTCTGATCTGCATTCATTTCAGAATACTTCTGATCTGCATTCAAGTGCTGCATAGTGGTTAGGATAAGATATAGTAAATATGAAAATAGAATTGAACTTTTAAAACTTGGCACTTCCAGTCGAATAGAATTATACAACAATTGCAGTAGATAAAAGAGCATGTGTGTTTTGGAAGGGAAAAATGTGAATCCTATTTATCTTGGAGATAATTCAAGATGAAAGATGTTTTTAAATAAAAATCTGACTTTTGTTTTATTTTGCTGCTTTATAATGAAAGCAAGTTTTTTGACGGGCAAAAACTGATACAAATATGCTGTATAAATCTGAATAATCCCACTTCTTTCACGTGAGACCATATTTAATCACACTCCCACAGCACACTAACCTAATCAGCATTCCCAAGCACACATGTACACCAGTTTCTTTTGTTTTTGTTTTTTGCCCAAATGGGTTTGTGCAGTTACAAATATTTTTTTCCACCCCTGAACAGGTGCATTGTCCTAGATTTTATAGTTGTTATAACAAATTGGCTTATTAAAAAGGTGTAAGATGTCTAACATAAAATGGGAACATTTGGAGCACTTTAGTCCTGTTCTAAGTTCTAAGATTTCATTCCACTTCTACCTTAAATAAGCACTTAAGCATCTTACTAAAACTTCTAAAAGATCAGTAACAGTTTATCACTTTGAGAAAAATATGAAAGGATAGAAGATATCTCCAGAAGCAGTGGAAAAAACGAAGTTCTTTCCATTTTTTCCTCAGCTTTTTATTATCACATTCCTCATCAAAGACAAGCAGCCGTTTACAAGAATTCTGCTTTAAACAGTCCAAAACAGTGTCATTAATGTTGGCTATAAATGCCTTGAGACAAAGTGAAATGCGATAACTCTTCATGGGTTTTGGTGTCTCAATATCCATAACCACTAGCCAGAAGATTTCAAAGCTCTTCAGGCTGCAAGCAGCTCCTTGGTGTTGAGGGCAGTTTATTATTATTATTATTATTATTATTATTATTATTATTATTATTATTTATTATTATTATTATTATTATTATTATTATTATTGCTTCAGTTTCTGAGCAGAATACCAGACAGTGGCTTGGACTGCAATCTTATGCATGCTTCACTGGAAGTATATTTTCTTAGAAGCATTGCTTTGCTAGTGAATAATTGGGATTTTTAATAAAAAAAAACCCCATCTGTTCTTAAGCGATATGCACAAAAAAATAGATTTGTTTTTAAAAATCTTGACATAAGCTTCTTATGCAGGTTGCACTAAACTTCCACCTCTGCAAAATTTGTAAATGTCACACAAGAATCAACTAAACTGTTGATTTATTTTCATGCTGCTGTGTGGCATGACTTCCAGGTACCAACTGTTTAGCCATTGTAAGTGGCATAGAAGAAAGGAACTCGTAGCCATTGGGGAGATTGAAGTTGAATTTGAGAGAGGTTTTTGTATTTTATCTTCGTTTTAGGACAGAGTTGAGGGAGGGAGGGTGGCACACACAAAAATTAACATGGGGAGGGTGAGGACAAGACAAAGACGAAGGACTTTGCCAGCCCGTTGTCATTTTCACCTTCTAACTTTAGACAAGGAAAAATGGGGAGAAGGTAATCTATTGGAGACTACGGTAGATCAAAACACCAGGAAGACCTTTCTGATAGTAAGAGCTGTTTGACAGTAGAACGGACTCAAAAGGTTGTCGACTCCCCTTCACTGGAGGTTTTTAAGCAGAGGTTGGATGGCCATCTGTTGTGGATAATTTAGTTGAGATTCCTGAATTGCAATATGATATGAATTCTGAAGTTTAATAACTTGCAAGTATTGGTGTTTTACCTGATAACTAAAGCAGCATTCATGAAATCCTGTTTAGGAAGGAAAAGCCATAATCCCAAGTCCCAAATATATGGCTAGATCAGGGATCAGCAGTTTTTTCCAGCACGGGGTTGCTCCACTGTCCCTCTCAGACCTTGTGGGGGGCCAGACTATATTTTTTGGGGGGGATGATGCAGGAGCGCCACGAGTCCCGGTGCATGCTTACCTGTTTCCTGTGAGTGGCAGGGGCTGGTGGCGGCAGCAGAGGGACGATGAGAGGCGTGCGAAAGGGCTCTGGAGGGGGGCTGCTTAAAATGGCAGCCGCTCGAGCTGCTCCAACAAAGCCCAGCCCCCTTCCTCCTCTAGGCAGGGTGGGGCGAAGCCAGGAGGAGGGAGGGAGGAGGCGTCGCCGCCACCACCGCCATCATGTGAGGGAGAGGCAAAGAACGCGCGCACTGGCAATCCACGCAATGATTCCCGGACCGTCCGCAGGCCAAATCCAGAAGGCAATTGGGCCTGATCCAGCCCGCGGACCTTACTTTGCTGACCCATGGGCTAGATGAATGATATTCACAAACTGAAGCAAATGACTTCTTGCAACAGAATATGTATACCATATTTTCAAATACATCCAAGAGGATAAAAACATTTTGCATAGTAACAATTCTGGTCTTTTGTGTTAGAGATGCAAATGTAATGTGGTGTATAGTTCTTGGCACTCAGCCCTGAAGTATGATTGTATATTGCTAGTTTTTATCTTCACATATCTTAAAACTGGGGCAGGAAAACTCAGGCCCTCAGTTGGATTTGGGATTTGAACTGGGTCCACACACAGTTTTGCAAACTGCTGTGGAAAGTCCCCTCAGTTTCAAAAATGATTTGCTGCTGCAAAATGAGGAGGAATGCTGCTTGACAAAAGAACTTTAAACTTTGTTCGTTAACTCATGGCTGCTGATTGCGACAGTCTGTGAGTTTAACTGTGTGCTACTTTCTCCCTCTATTTCAGAAGGAGGATAATGTCGATGAAGAGATGGCGGAAAAGCTGTCCATCCGAAAGCAACGTTTTATGCAGTTTGCTTCCTTGGAATACGAAGGCGAATATTACATGACTCCAAGGGACTTCCTGTTTTCAGTGATGTTTGACAAATCGGGACGTAAGTTTCTGGAGGGTTTTTGTTTGTTTGCTGTTTAACTTTGCTGTTAAATGACTGTTAATTTGTGAGTTGTTATTCTCTTTGCAGAAGAATTTAGCCCAGGGTATTTCCAGCATGGGGACTGGAGATGGCCTCAGCCCTCTTTTGGGCAACCCTCGGCACTGTACCCCATTGCATGGCCGTGATACAGCCTATTGATTGAACCGATTACAGCAGCTCCCAGCAGGCTCAGAACATGGGGGTACACATTGGAAAGAAAATTAACTTGAGAGAAATGCAGGGTCGAGGCTGAACCATGCAATGTTGTGGGGACAACAGGAAAGAGATGAAACTGACAGTGGCCAACCAAGTGGAAGTGAAGGGTGAGAAAGAACACAAGGTATAAAGGATGAGGCTGAGGAAGGGGGAAGCTCTCCCAGGTGAGAATTGGGAAGACTCACTTCTTTGTATGTGGATTGAAGATTAAAGTACAGCGGTACCTCAGATTAAGTACTTAATTCGTTCTGGAGGTCTGTTCTTAACCTGAAGCACCACTTTAGCTAATGGGGTCTGCTGCTGCCGCCGCACAATTTCTGTTCTCATCCTGAGGTAAAGTTCTTAACCCGAGGTACTATTTCTGGGTTAGCGTATGTAACCTGAAGCGTATGTAACCTGAGGTACCACTGTATACCATATCTTTTCGTCTATAAGACGCCCCCATGTATAAGGCGCCCCCTATTTTTTGGGCAACAACCAATCACAGCCAGTCCACCCTTGGCACCATCCGTGTATAAGAAGCCCACTGATTTTTGACATTTTTTGCGGGGGGGGGGGGGGGGGGGACCTAGTCTTATACACGGAAAAATACGGTATGGCTGCAGATGTGACATGTGTTTGCTCCTTGCACAATTTCTGTTCTTATCCTGAAGCAAAGTTCTTAACCTGAAGCACTATTTCTGGGTTAGCGGAGTATGTAACCTGAAGCGTATGTAACCTGAGGTACCACTGTATAGCCAGTGCTTTTTTGCTAAAAAAAAATTGTGTAGGGGTACTCTCATTCAAATTGGGAAAAATAAATATAGTAAATGGACAAAAGTACAAAGATTCACAAAATGTTTGGGGGTATAGTTATGACACTGGGTACAGTTATGACACAGGTCTACATACATATAATTTTGTCACAAAAACAAAATAAGAGAGCTGCAAAAACAAAATCGTAAAATAAATAGACAGACCTCAGCATAACACTCAAAATGAAAGTGTGGCACTCAAAATGAAGCACATTCGGCTTCTGAAGAAAGTTCGCAAACTGGAACACTGGGTTTGCAGTGTTTGAGTTCCAAGTTTTTGAGTACCAAGGTGTTTGAGAACCAAGGTACCACTGTATGTGGTGGTGGTGGTGATATGATAAAGACTGGGAATGTGGAGGAAGAGGCTGCAAAGAGGAAAACCTGTTACAAGAGGAAGAAGAGGATGAAAAGCGTCTGGCTGGTTTGGGGGGGGCTGGGTACAAATTGTGAAAGGAGAAAAGCAGAAGAAATGGCAGGATAAAACTACTTTGAGGCACATGTGGGGGAGAGAGGGAAATAAAGCGACACATCTTCCACAGCCCATGCTGTGCCTGCAAAAGGTCCCATTCTCAATTCCTATATGGTAAAGGACTCCAGCCTAAAATACTGTGGAGCTGCTTCCAGCCACTGGGGAATACAAGTGGAAAATGCATGCAAGTGGGATTTATAGTTCTAATTTGCCTGGTGTTGCCCTACCTAAATAATAGGTAAAGAAAACTTCAAGTTACAGAAAAATTCAGGGAAAGAATTAACACCTTCCTCTTCTCATTTGGCATTCTAACTTCACTAATAGTTGGATGAGGATTCCCATTGTACAAAAGGTTTTTCTTCTTCTAAGCATCCTTTGTCACTTGTAAGCTCTTTTTAGCTGCATGGAAATAATGTGTGTAAGCTCTACGCAAAAGTACACTAGTTTAATCCATCGCCATTATAATACTACTAATTCAGCACTGATGTCAAGTTTAATTTGGAACATTAGTGCGGGGAGATGATAGATGGCAGAAAAGTCTATTGTTAAAATTTATATGGCAAAAGACCACACCTACCTACAGCAGTATAAAGCTGAAATTTTTACTCTTGACGTGGGTGCAATTGTCGGCTAACACTTACTCTCTTGACCTGTGGAAAATCATTTTTGCTTGTATGTGTACCTTTACGTTTAAGGCCGGAAATGGCCCTTTGCCCGTAACAAAATGTACCTGTACCTGGTTGGTGCTTCATCGTTCTTCTGTTTAAAAACCATATAATGGAATCTCCAAGAAAGGTGGGGATGTTTTGAAAAACATTCAGTTTTATTTCCTGAGCCAAAATTCCACCGCAGGCTTGGAAGATCTGAGGCTTGAAGTAGTTTCCATTCTTTCATGCACATAACAATTAAAAGAGGGGGGGGAAGCAACATTGTATTTTAGAGCATTGAAGGTTACATTTTATTGCAGTAAATAAGATGATGAAACTTGGCCTTTGGTTTGCATGAGTAAACGTACTCAGAGTGAAGATGATAAAATTGTAGAAAAGTTGAGTCTTTCGCCGAACCTACTTGGTGTCAATCCCCAGATGCATTCCAAGATTATAAATTGATTCCCAGTACTTCTACTGTGTAATGGAATGCTGCAATAAAGTGTCGCGCCAGATAGCTTTCACATACCCTTTGCATTCAGGAACTAGGAATACTGTGGAAAAGACACAGTGGAATAACTTTTTTTCCCCTCCTTTCTCCCCACCTGAAAAAAATGCCTTGTTAAACAGGCTGAAGTTTCAAAATGCATTTATTCTACAGCAGTCTCACTGAATCAGTGGCACTGCTTTGGAGTAGTAATATTTATAACTCGCTGCTGAAATCTCTTGCTTCGAGACTTACTTTTTTCTCCTCTGTCACATGTCCATAAATCTCACATATCAAGCTGTTTTATTGGGTTTTTCTAGCACCCATAATCTTTTGTGTAACTGATTCTGCCTCTTATTGTCTAGTACCCTTTCCCTGAAATCATTCCAGTGTTCAGAGTCAAGTTGCTCCCCTCCTGTGTTGTTCCTGAACTTACAGGACCCTGGACACCATTAAAGCAACTGAAGGGTTGAAGCCCAGCTGAGTTGTAAATGTGCTCATGGGTGTTCTAATGTAAGTGTATCCAGAAGGCATGTTGAATCAGAACAGAGGGCTTCACGTTGGGCTGCGTTATTCTCGACAGTCTTGTGAATATTGATAGCAGCCTGGTTAAGATCACATTCTGCCCAACTCTCCCAACACTGCATCATACTTTCTAGTGCAAGGGTGGGACATATTACCTCACAAGCAATCTTCCAGGACCTTCATGCCAGGGGTGGGCAGGGCTGTCTGCAAAAGTGAACAGAGCAGCAGATGCAACATTCCTGCCACACACGAGCCAGAAGGTTCTACAAATCTCCCACATCACTAGATAGCTCAGTTGGTTAGAGCATGGTGTTGACCACACCAAGGGCACAGGTTCGATCCCCATATGGGGCAGCCGCATATTCCTGCACTGCACTTCGGCTAGATAATCCTCGGGGTCCCTTCCAGCTCTGCATGCAGTTCTGTGATCCTGACAAGAAAGAGCCTTTGTCACTGTTCAACAACAGGTTCCAGCCAGGCAAAAGCATTGGAGGGGAGTGAGCAGTAGTGAGAGAGAGTGGTGCCCTGGAGAGAATCTAGGGGGGTGCATTTGGCCCATGAGCCAGGACTTCCCCACCCCTGCTCTGTTGTGAACAAGATACACAACCTAAGTTAGGACTGAGTCATCTTCACGGCTGTGGTCATAAGGGAGCTGGCTTTGCCTCCTCCCCTTACTGTACCTGTGTGCACCTTTTTCCTCTCTATGTGAATAAGTGCTTGATTCAAAGTGATGGTTTTGAGCTATAAAGCATTAAACGGCTCAGGACTGCTGTACCTCAGGGAGTGTTTCTTTCCATATGAACCGACCTGGACCCTGCGACCATCATCTTAGGTGCTTCTTTGTGTACCTCCTCCACAAGAGATCCAGAACATGAGAACGGGCCTCAGCAGTGGCTCCCCATTAGTGAAATTCTCTCCCCAGGGAAGTTCGGCTGGTGCCTTCATTATATAGTGGTACCTCGGTTCTCGAACGTAATCCGTTCTGGAAGACCATTTGAGTTCTGAAACATTAGAAAATTAGAAAACCAAGGCGCAAAGGGCTGTCTGCAATTTCAATTGAGAAAATTTAAAAACATGCAGCAGAAGCCGTTTGATTTCTGAGGCACGTTCAAAAGCATTTACTTCCAGGTTTTTGACATTTGGGTTCCAAAACATTAGTCAACTGAGACGTTTGAGAACCAAGGTACCACTGTACACCTTTAGGCACCAGGCGAAAATGGTTCTCTTTAACCAGGCCTCTGGCTGATTGATATCTCATGCCCTTTTAGATGTGCTGGGTGTGTGTGGGGGTTATTAGTTTGTTTCTGTTCTTGTTTTTCTTATGCATTTTGTGTTTTTTATATTGTAATTGTATGTTGTGAACTGCCCTGAGATCTACAAGTATAGGGCGGTATACAAATTTAATAAACAAAAAATAAAAATATTTGTTGTGGGGGAGAGTGTACTATGTTTGGGGTCAGTTTTGCAGTATGGGTAAAACTTATCTGCCTCTGTGAGTGGATGAGCTGGCCTCTTGACTGGGTCTCTGGTGAAAGTAAAAATGGTCTCTTCCGTTCTGTTGTGGTATATAGGACCATGTTCCAGAAACTTACCCACTTCCCTTACCCCATTAAGAGTTGAGTTTGGGAGTGGGCAGGGAATATAATTCTGCAATCCTCACTAATCTCATCAACATCATGTTGTTCGGATGCCTGATTATCGCCTTCTAGAGCAACTACTCTATTCCCAACTTAAGAATGGAAAGTGAAATACCAGTAGACAACAAAAGAGGTTTAAAGACTCTAACGGCAAATTTAAGCCTCCATCTCACATGATTTACCTAGTTCTCACTCATTGCATTGGCACTATTACAGCAGTGAAGGAGGAGAGAGGAGCGCCCCATCATGCCTAAGGAAGCGAAGGGTACAAAAACATAGCATGAGGGGCCATGGCTTGCCATATCATTTCCATTTGGTCCTGCTGCCCCCAAAGGCAACCACTGTTTGCAGGGATGGTCTTTTACTGTAACCTGCAATGATAAGTCTTTTGTTGCCCCATGATGACTGCTTTTTGTTATCCTGATTCTATGCACAACAGGTGATGCAATAAAGTAGAAAGTTAAGTTAATAAAAAGGATCAGAATTACCTAAAAGTTTTATTTTATTTTATTTTTGTTCGTATTGCAGGAGCATTTGAACAGGCTGTTCCTATTAGTTCTGAACACTGTGCTTTCCTGAGCATTGTGGGAATTAGAATATTTTGAAGTTGGCAGTTTGGTTCTGTTTCATATTACCTCCATTTTCCCCATAAAAGAATCTGAAGAAATGCCACAGAACTTGATCAAAGTTTTGACTTGCAGATGATTGAGTGATTTTTTTTTCTTTTACAGGTAAAACTTTAGCCAAGAAACTGACAAAAAAGGTAAGCAAAGTGCTCCTGCTGTTTTTCAAGAGAACACTTGTTCTTTCTGCTACTTGTTTTAATGGATTCCTGTTTCACGACTAACTTGGTATTTATTTTGTTTGTTCAAAGGAGGTAGAATCGACTCTAGGAAATGTTGCAAAGACTAAACCAGGGCCAACTTTTTTTAGAGACCTCGGAGATAAAGGTAATGGCTTAAGTCATTAGTGGAATTTGTTTCTAAGGGAACACTGTTCATTTTTAAAGATGAATTCTCAGGGTCTGGAAATTCTTATTGATCTGTGGGGGCTGAAATGAATTATTTCTTTAGGTATTGTAGCTGTTTGTAAGATTGGGAACGTAAATTTAGGAAAGGGAGGCATATTTACAAATTCATTAAATTACCCCAAAGGAACTCTGGTTAGCAAGCAGTGAGACTTGAAAGTCTATGGTTCGTGTTTTTTTAAGGAAACCAGGATGTTGGAGAGCAATAATTCTAAAAATCGTTTTTGGAGTGTACTACGGTATAGGAAACCATGGGATCCGTTAGGGGTCCCTGGGCTACATTTACATTGGGGTATCATTAAATTGAGCTCTGCTCCACGCATTGACTAGCTGGTACTAGAGAAGATCTGCATGGCAATGTGCTCCAAAAGACTTGGGTGCCTTTGATTTGACATCCCATGGCCAGTGACTAAAGTGTGGCTTGCATACATTACTTTTATATGCAAAGGATAGCTGTCACAACCCAGAGAAGGTTGTGAAATTCCACCAGAAAAGGGCTGGGGGCAAGTGGTTGAGAGGGTGGATGGATCCTCAGTTCCGCTAATAGCAGGGGATGTTCCATATCTTCAACAGAGCATCTATCTAGGGATCTGCCAAACCAACCCAAACAGCACAGAGAGAATGTACCCTGTATTGAGAAGAAGGTACATAACAGCTTGCACACAAAAAAATGAAACACATAAACATGCCCTTGATCCTATGTTGTTTGATCTGAAGGAAAACCGAAAACTAGGAATTAGGGTCCCTTTAGGGAAAGACAGCATGTCCTGTTAGTACATGGACACAAGCAGGGAGAACATTTGTTTATGTCCAAAGCTCTTCTAATTCCAGCTTACATGTTCTTAAGACTTGTATGAATCTGTGATCTTTGTACAGGTTTAACATTTCTGTAGGATCCTTGGTTATCTTCAGTTACGGTGATGAGATTCCACTTTATTGAGCTGCTTATTTGAAAGGTAGAGATATTGCATGGAATCACCTACAAGCGTAGTTTATTTATTCCGCACTTTTTGAATGGATTTGGGCTCCCCCTCCCACCTCCTCACTAAGCCACTTCACTGTTCTCTAATTCTGAGGCTTCACTATTAAAACATTATGGATTTTTCAAAGTGGGGAATCTTTATTTCTAAGCATCTAGAAGAAGCTGGGAATCCACAGCTTTCAAATGCACAGTTTACCCCATACCAATACCTTATCAAGAGCATGAACAGTCATTGGATTTTAGTTGAAGACAATTATGCCTCCTAGTGGAATGTCTGTAACTCCCCATTTTATCATTTAATTTTGTGTTTTGTGTGTATCTAAAAATTTTGATAATTGCAAGTATAAATGTCGCAATTTTTAGCCCTCTTTGTTAGAAGTTAGAAAATAATTACACTCAAATTAAAAGGTCTGGTTCATGTGTGCTGCATCATCACCATCTCACTGTGTTAAAGTTCTGTAATTTTTAATTCTGATCACATGGATACATGATTCTTTTCTTTTCTATGACTGCACCTTTATAATCTTTGAACAAAATAAATCATGTTTGCTGTTTTGAAAGAAAGCACATTCCAGAAAGGAATTCCGTTTAACATTGGATAGAATTCTCTCGCAGGTCTATGGAACAGCTAAGTAAAAACTGTGATGAACTATTATGAAATTGAGTCCACAGTAAAAATGTGCTTCGAGTCAGCCAGATGTATGTTGACAATAATAGGATCAACCACGGACAGAAAAAATGTAAAATATCTTGTGACTTTCAAAAAAACCCAAACAAATCCTTAAGTAGGTTTAGTAAAAGAATTATTTGCACAACTTTTCTGAAAATAGCCTATTGCAGTGTTGTACTTTCAAACTGTAAATAGCAAGAGAACCCACACTTTGAAGTGTAAAGCAGTATTTATTTCATTTAAAGGAAATGAATTCAAAAGGTTGGGAGCCATGTGGAAACTGGTATAAGCTTACAACATAGCACCTGCTCCATGTGGGGGAGGTAGTTGTCTTTAACCACTCGCTGGAGCATTTAAACCCAGGTTTTACAAGTGGGTTACTCTGGGGCTTATTTGTTTATTATTTCCATTTCTGAATCTCTTCCTCTGAAACATATTGAAGCGATTTAACAATAAAAACAGCAACAATTAAAACATATATGAAACAATCAAAACAACTGCATATATAAAACCATTTCAGATCCAATACAGATACAGGCAGAATCTAACCACAACATGGTCCTGAGGAGTGCTATATTTCAATTGAGGCACAGGTTCAATGGCCAAAATTCCTATTGCCTTTTACTTCCATTCCAATCCTGTGAAATGGAACTGACTGTATTCAGTTGCCTCGCCCAGCTATGACAAAGTTGCAAGGAAATGTCAGGAAACTCGAATTAAAAGGAATAGAGTAAGAGATGTGCTTTGAACATTGCAGGACCACCATGAGAGGTACTCTTCCTTGGGTTCATCCCACAGCACTTGTGTAATGTTGAGAGACCCACAACTATGAGCCAGGTTCCCCAGAGTGCTGGAGAAAGACCCTAGCTATCAGCCCTGCTTTTGAAGTGGTGGATCTGGAAACACTACATAGTTACCATTGGAGCAACACAGAGAAAAGTTGTTTCCACCATGCAGACATAAATAACATTTTAATATTCCCCGTAATCTGACATAGGTGAGTAGCCACTTTGATTCCTCCTGCTTCTGGGCAGCGCTGGCGCTGAGATAGACACAGCAGTGCCACACAGCACACTGCAAGTTCGTAGAACGCTACCTTTCTAAATTCATTTACAAATTAGTTGCTGGCAGAGCGCAGTAAGCGGGAATATTTTTTATGCACAAGTCATAAGGAAGGCTGTTTGCCTATCAATTTGCTAAATGTAAATTAGAGAAATGGCTTCCCTGTAGATAGTGGAGTTAAAACATCTGCTTTTAACAGGCCCTTCCATTATGCAGGATGGTATTTGGCTTGCATGTTAAAAGTAGCCTGATTATTTTTTAAAAGTTACTTACATGAGGCCACTCTAAAAAAAATCCTCAAAGTGCTCTTACAGGACAGGAGGGATGCTTCAGATTCTTTTGTTGAAACCATACTTCTTTATATACTTCTCTATCTTTAGCTGGCATGTTGCTATTTTGACACTGTCGCATCTTTGTGTTTGTTCAGGCTGTTCGTTTAAGTCGGCCTTTCAAAGGGAGGTGGCGGAATTTTCCTTTAAAAAAGGAAGGGGGGGAACACTTTCACCTTGCAGAAAGGACGTGTTCAGACCTCTTTTTTTTCTTTCTTTTTTTTTAAGTGAAGCCTCTTCTTGGCTCTGGGCCCAGCAGCCCTATCAGTGCAATCTAGCAGCTTGGCAGCTTTGTGTTGCCATATTCCCCTTGAGACTTAGAGAAAATCTGGTCTTCGCTTTTCCAAGACTGCCAAGGGATGAAATACTTTGATCCTTCAGAGTAACGTTAGAGTAGCTCTCCTCCCAGGTACTAAATATGACAAAGCACACTTAATTTATTCATCCTTCGTATAAACACGGAATATTTTCTGCGAAAATCCAAAGATTTAGTGCAGACCTTTTATTAATGCCAAATAAACCCAAGTCTCTTAATGAGACATCAACATGACGGGGGGTTGTAGAATAAGAAGTTCACTGCCAGAGCACTAGAATGGGGAACAGAAACATCTAACTTGACTGATAAATAATAGCGACTACCTCCTTTATTTGTTACGCAGAGTTGAATGGAATAAACTTTACAAAAGTGGTTGATTATGCAAGCCACATTAGTATCCTGATTCTGAATTCTGTAATTTTCACATTTTACTGTTTTGTTTCAGGATTGATCTCCTACACAGAGTACCTCTTTTTGCTGACAATACTCACAAGTAAGTAGTTAGCTGTACATTGTAGTATGAAAGAATCACTATTACTAGCTTCCATGTCACTAGTGAATTTTCTTATAACAAAAATCCAACTTCAAAGTTCAGTCAATAAATTACTTGCAAGAGTAGAGATGAGTGAAACAACCTTCCCCCTCCATTCTTCTGAAATTGGAACAGCTTGGAGCAGACTAAACAATTTCCACGCATACTGGGAAATGGCTTTCCTTATTCCAGGGAAATGTGGGGCAGGGTGGGTGTTTCAACAGGATCTGATTTAACTCTAGAAATATGACAGGGCTGTGTACTTCTGTTAATCACCCATTTACCTACCGTTCTCCCAAGCTCCTTCCTCCACCCACCTGCTTATCTTGCAGCTGCTATAGCTCTGGTGGTGGCAGCAGGAGGGGAGAAAGAGGGGGAGATCCTCCCCCACCTCACCCCACGTGCCTGGCACTGAGATACAAACAGCACCGAGGTTGAAACTCTAGGAAACGGTAAGGGAAAAGGAAAGGGTTTGAAGCTCACAGGTCAATGGGAGTGGCAAGGTAGAAAGAGCTTGGGAACCATAGTGCTCACTTCGTACATCAGGCCTGCATTTTGAGCTGCGACAGCATCCAGCCACCCCGTCTCTCTTTTCTCCCTTTCCCCAGAATGCCTCTAGGCTCACATGCGCCTAGAGGAAAGGAGGAGGGTGGGGCAACTGGACACCTGTGCCTTGGCTTCCTGCCGTCCCCTGGAACTCCAAAGGAAAGGAAAAGGGACTGTGTTGCTGCCTGGTAAACTTGGAACTTGGGCGACAATGGGGCATGTGTGTCAATTTCCCTGCAATTTTTTTAGGGTGCACATTTTGCTTGGGTTTTGCACCTGTTTGTTTGGGGTAGGGGTGTTTTGCCTGCTTTTTTATTTGATTGTTTTGCCTGTTTGGAGATGATACTGGTTGAGAGAGCATTTGGGAATTGGGTGGGTATGTCCAAACTGAACAGTTTTTTTTAACACAATCCACGCAAGTTGTGCAAACTAAAGTCCCATGTCTATGCAGAGCCTCCATGATCTGCCACAGAAAATGGTGTTCTGCTAGGTAGCTGCAAAGACATAAGTTCCTGTCTTTGGCATGAACTCAAAAGTTCAGTCTCCAAACCATGAGATGAGTTGGTCTGGATTTTCTCATTTCTGTGCCCCCATCAATCCCTAGGTCTCAGGAGCTTTTTTTGAGTTGTATTGTCATGCTTTTTCTTTTAATTCGCAAACTTCTGTGCACCCAAGGAGTTCCCATGGCATACAGGTATGCAGAAATCACTGTCTGCCTTATATTTGGCTGGCTGTGTTTCCTTTCCAAATTCAAATGCGTGCAGCCACCAAAGTTTACTATTCGAAGGAATATATGTATCATATAATGCATACCCAAGGGCCATTGGAATTGTATCACAAATGTTCTAGGATCTCTAGAGCAGGTATCTTGTTTTTAATGACAACGTGTCCTCCTTCCTGCTTTAACTTTTTGTTTCACCTTTAATGTTAACTAATACTATTTGTCTTACCCATTTTGCTCACTGTTCATTCAGGTAAGGTAAACAGATGAATTCCAGAACAGTCTGTGCGCTTACTGATTCTGATATTCACCCATATCGCTTTACTACCTAGCCTTGTACTACAAAATGAAATACAGCAATTGAAGGATATTGAGTAGGAACTATTGTTGTAGGGATCTGTCTCAGGACAATGGAGTGCACCTTTGGGGGTAAAGTCAAATTGCTGCGTTAGCAACACCAGGGTGCAACCATGGGCAGTGTATATGGAGGTCCTGCGCTGCCCTGATGAGAAACACACCCCCCCACCTCACTGGAAAGCAGAGCAATACATTTGGCACCAGCCTGGCTGCGGGAGTTGCTGGAAGGCCCACAAAGCAAAGGAGGTTTAGGATCAGAGTTTATCTTCTCCTAGATGGGCTTCCCAGGTTGACAAACCCCATCTTGTATAACCACATGAGTGGAAGTGTTACACATTACTGGGAAGAACTATGGAGATAGTTGCACACCAGTCTCCATGGTTCTGCAGCATATCCAGTCCTGTTTGTGAATGTGTGGCCGTTAGTCAGATAATTTGGACTATGAAGCAGAAGGGCTGTCTAAAGCTCTTCTGACGTGAAATATTGGTAGGTAGACGCTCCTTAGGGCTATTATTTTTAGGTTGGCTGAGACTCCGAGTTTGCAGTTTTAATTACTCTTGAGTCATGTTTTGAAGGTTACTGAACAGCTATAAAATCTAAGGATTTTGTTTTTGTTGGCTTTTGTAAAATGAAAGCTGAGATTCTGGGGAATCACTAAGTGGCCAAATCAAAATGAGGGAGAATTATGCAACCACATAAACATGTTTTACAAGGGTCTTTGTAAAGTGTCACTGTAAAGCCGATACATATATGAAATATATTCCCTTTTTCCTTAATAGTACTGA
This sequence comes from Podarcis muralis, assembly GCF_964188315.1. Lineage (NCBI taxonomy): Eukaryota > Metazoa > Chordata > Lepidosauria > Squamata > Lacertidae > Podarcis > Podarcis muralis. The sequence goes on along the minus strand of NC_135658.1, from coordinate 25,091,356 downwards.
CCTTCCATATCTTGTATTAAGAAAGGAGCGCAGATCCGCCTCTCTGTCATATCACACTAAGCCTTTATAAATCTCTTTTCCCAAAAACTGCAGTAATTTGTTTATTTATGTATTTATTAAAGTATTTGTAATCCAGATTTTCATAAAAGTATATTGAAGAAGTATACAACATACAAAGTTGTAATACAATCAGAGAAAGCGTCTATAAAAATAACATTTAAAGCATCAATAAATGCTGGTTGGTTAACAAGAGAAATTCATGTTGCAGAGGACTATCTAAACAATTCAGTTTTCAGAAGACGTCTAAAAGAAGGCAGGGATGGTTCCTTGCAAACTTAGTTTTCTACCATCTAAAAAAGAATGTCTTGCTTTTTCCAGTAAAGTGCCTTTTCCTGATAGATTTTGAGTAATATTTTTGTGAATAAACATCGCTTGTTTCAAAATGAGCGGTTATGGAAATGGTTATGACTAAATAGACAATGGGTAGTTTAAAACAGCTTTGAAAATGATGCCAGTTTTCACAGGTTACTTATGCAGCTGAATAATCAGGCTGCAGCAGAGGGAGAGCAGGGCCATTCCGTTGACTCAGTCCCAATCTGGTTCCTTCTCTCCCTGAACTGTTTCCATTCCTGCTGGTCATTATAAGAACTACTGTTTAACTTTCAGAGCTGGTGCTCAAATTATCTTTCTTCCTTTCTCTCTCTTTCCCCCCTTTTTTGTCATGTGGATTATATTTCTCTGAGCAGGAACTGACTTGCTTTTATTGATCATACATAAACTGGTTTGGGAGCATTCTTGGCTGACGAGCAGGGTACAGATTCTTCAAACAAAGAACACGAGGTTCGGTGTCGTCACGTTCGCTCTTGTGATTTTTCCAGGGTTGACACCGGGAGCAGTTCTTTGACTTGCATGGTACCTCTCTGCCTCTTTCCCACTCCCTTAAGAACTCCCTGACCTTGTGAGAGGCAGTGTGCATTCTTTCCATCTCTTTCAAGGCCAGGAAGACCCTAGGTTACAATAATTTAAAATATTATGTTAAAAATAGTTTTTAAAACTTGCAATTATGAAAAAACACAATCACAAAAAACAGGGTGAGTTCTGAAAATATTTATTCCAGGTGTCAAGAGACAGGGTAAAGAGGTGCTTCAGTGAGGATATAATATTTCAAAAAAGAAAAAGAGAGAAAAAAGAATAGTAATCTGCTTGACAGAAATTCTTACTAAGACAAATTTAATTGTGTGGGGTGTTTTGCATGGACATCATTGACCAAGGAAGTCCACAAAAGTTGCACCTTCTTAATGTGCATTTGTATTTGCCAGATAGAAACACTCCTGTTGCAGCACCAGTTTTTCCGTGTAGCAATTTAGGAATAAAGCAGCCATCATTTGCCATCTAGCACCAACGTGTATTGAGTGCTGTTGGAACTTGTGCTATGAGGTCGCAAACGTTGCTGCGTTGAAGAAGTGGAAACCAAGTGGCATCAAAGCAAACTCTTTCCCACCCTTTTTCAAAGGACTGAATGATATTATTTCCTTGGTATTTCAAATTGATTGAATGTCAAACACAAAGGAGCCTCTGTCTGTGGTGGAAAATCCATTGCTCCTATTGTGCTAAGTTATCATATCCATCATTTTGAAAGAAAATGTCAGCAGGTGCTAGTATCTCCATCTTCATCTAACAGGTTTCCCATTTCAATTCGTTCTCGGTGCTTCGTAGCTCTCAAGTATATTTATGAAACCTTAGTTTATTAGAAGCTACTAGATTATTCAAAGCAGCTGCCGTGCTCTGCTTTTTATATCCACATCCCGCAGAATCACCTCAACATTAAGTGAGGCTTTGGGCCTCACTTTTGAACTTGCTATTTCTGTTTTCATAGTGGTTAAAAGGCAATCTTGCATGCCCAACACAGTTACAGTGAACAGGATTTTGGGAAGACTGCTTTGGACTCTCCCCAGCACCACCCAGTTGACACTATTCCTTTTCTTTTCTAAGTTAAGTAAGCTGTTCCAATCAATAGCTAGCTTTTCTTTTTTTATATTTTTTGCAGTCATTGGGAAATGGAAAGGTTCCTGCACTGTAGTAGGTCCTTGTTGTGGTTGGATGCCATTAGTATGAGGATCCTGTCTGCTCTCAGGAATGGTGCATCCCCAAAAGGCAGACTGCCCTACATCCACTAGAACAAGCAAGAATTTACTAGGAAGGGGAAAATTTGAGGCCCTGCTTCATTTCCCAGCGGAGGAGGATTAACACGTTCCCTACTCTGAAGGAAATGCTTAGCCACTGGACCCTCATAGCTGAATAATTTTGTGGAAAGGTTAGTCTGGCCCTGCATTTACATCTACTGTAAGGTTACCAGATTTTTTTCAATGAATCCGGGGACACTTTTCAACTTCAATGGATTTTGTATGGGGACTGATTTGTAAATCCAGGGACTGTCCCCAGGAACGGGGACGTCTGGTAACCTTAATCTACTGTATATTGAAGAAAGACCCGTTTTAGTATTTTGAGGAAACCAGAAGTACTTTCCGTTGATAGCGTCCAAAGGTAACTTCCACAAATAGTCATTGTGAGTGTCTGAAACTCACATGTTAGAGTTATTGTCTGTGTAATTAAAAGCAAGTGCATTGAGCTTTTCTTTGAACCTCAGTTATTTTATAAATACATACCATTGGGGTTGCATCATATCAGATAAGAGTGTCATCTTATGAGCCGTATGAGCAGCTTTAGCTCCTATGTATTACGCAGGGCTACCTTCTTATCAGCCTGTTGCAACAGATGGTATGCATCACTTTGGAATAAATCATTCTGCTTTTATTCTCCAGTGACATTATAGGCTACATTCACATTATTACTGACTCAAAGAATACTTAGTAAAATGTTTAGAACGAAGCATTCCACTAGGAAGAAATCAACTGTCTCTCAAATGGATTCCTCCTTCAAGGTTAGCACACTGTGACAGTGCTGTTTGAAATATATATTGATCATTCGTGAACGATAGTTACCTGCTCAAAATTCTGGGGATTTGAAAGTCATCTAATCAAACTTCTTAAAAGAGTCAGGATCCCTCACAAACATTCCAAACACTTTATCAGGCACTTGAATGGTATGCAAGAAAGCTATAGCAACTATTTAGGATCAATTTAGGTATACAGGGCTGTGGTTTTTTAGGGCTTTCAAGGTCAGCCAAACACTTTGAATTGAGCTCAGAAATGTACTGGGAGCCAATATAGATCCTTTTAGATCTTTCCAAGTCTTGTTTCTCTAGTTGCTGCTGCTGTGACATTGGCTCAGTTTAGACATCCCATTTCTGATTTTTCAAACCATGGACTGAAGATCCACTTTTTAATTAGCAACATGCTGGTTTGCCTAATTAGGACATCACCCACCATGCACCTCCCCTATAAACTGTTTTTAAGCCAGACTTCTTGGAGTGCAACAAGACCACTACCAGAAACTCCATCAGTTAACTTTGGCTTTAGTATTTATGTACTTCAGCCTAAGTTGTTTGTTTTTTTTTATATAGATATTGAATTTTTTCTGCGTTTGCTAAATTGTTGATTTTTGTTATTTTGAATCTGTTGACATGCGCTGTATTCTTTATATTTGTATTTCCAGTGTTCTCTGTTTTGATGCTTTGAATGTTTGTTGTGAGCTGCTTTGGGCACAGCTCATTGTGGAAAAGCAGCATATAAGTAAAACCAACCAACCAATGAGTCAATACACTTCCACAATAGCAGAGATTGAATTGGTCAACTTTTCCTTTTTAAGTACACAGTGCTGCTCCACTAGCTTCAGAACACCTTCGCACATGCTTACATAATTAACTATGGATCCTCTGTCTTCATATGAAACTGGAAGCATCTGCCCATTTATGAGGAACTGGAGTAGCAGGGAAGCATTATCTTACATGTAAAATATTTCTGAATAAATCTGTATTCTATGATTCATTGCAGAACCACAGACTGGATTTCATATTGCTTTTAAAATGCTGGATGCAGACGGGAATGAACATTTAGAGAAAAAGGAATTTTTTAAGGTATGGATGACAATATTTTCAACCCCCCCCCCTTTTTTTTTTTAATTTATGGAATTACTATATAACTTACAAATGAAAAGTGCAGTTGATCAAGACTATTCCTTCCTCACATGCTTTGTACACAAGAGATCATGTCTTCACTTGAACAACTGAGGAAATTAAAACCTTTTGCAACCCTTTTTCATTGAAGTTCTGAGTTAAATTGAGAACATTTTTTTAAAACCAGATTTCCTATTTTTACATTTGGATACAGGTGGCAATGAACATATAGCGAACCTGCTGTTCCTTAACTAACATGGTTGATCATGAACAGTGCTTTGGTGTCAATAGCTAGGGTTAAGAGTTTATTTAATTTTAAAATTATGATTATTTATATATGTGGAATAGATTGATATATATCTACCCATACAAGCAAAACTGCAGAAATGTAGTTTCCATTGTAGAAATGGAAAGAGAAGGTATATTTAGCCTTTTTATTATGAATACTATGAAATGCACACTTGAGGTCAAAGTCAAATGTGTAAGCCTTTTTAATTTGAATAGAAGATAATGTGTTTTGCTCTTGAGACCATCTGGAGAGGGGATGGAGCTACTTCAGTTTCAGTGCCAAAAAAGAAACGCAACCACTGTGATGGAATCAACCCTTAGGGGACCTAACAGGCTTCCTGGCAGCAGAAGAAAATGGTGCCCTCCCTCCCTCCCTCCCAGGTTCAGATGAAGGCAGGGCAGATTATGAATGACTTGGAAGGAAAATCCTTGTATAGCCATGACTCCTTGCCTCACCTTACTAACGCTTTTGCCATAGCTGTAAATGGCAACTGCTAGTGCGTTGGCACATTTCTGTCACATGTCCCCCATACCCTTGTTTCGTCATCTTTCAACAGTATTAAAGGTTGGAAAATAGAGGAAATAATGCCCTATCCCCCTCTCCCCAGCTTGCCTTGCCTGAACAAACAGACCACAGATGGGTGGTCTTGCTGCATGCACTGCTAGGAAAAGGGTCGCTGTGCTCAGTGTTGGGTTTCAGTGCGCACCAACTCTAATGACTGGACAGGGCCAGGTGCAAACTATTTAGGGGAAATAGTGCCATTTCAATCCTAACCTGCCAAAACGATCACCTGGTGTTGGCATGAGGAATCGGAGATGAGGGCTAAGGATGATAAAGCAGCAGGCTTGGGGAGCATCACATTATTCGAAGGGAAAGTTATGCGCTGCTTGTCTCCCAGTGATAAACATACTTTTAAAAGCACTTCTCCTAAGCAACTCTAAATCCTCTGCTTTCTATCTCTATCCGTGCTGTAACCGTAAATAATAAGTCCCTTGTTTTTTTAATTTTTGCTGTCCATTTGAGGACTGGTGCTAACATCTCTGGAAGGTAGGTGAGCTTTGCAGTGTGCTGTGCTAAATCTCTTGCTAGAAACCCAGCCTCTGAAGAGATTTGTGAGTACATGTAATTACAAATGTTTCCCAAAGAGAGGTTGCTGCCAGGAGTCTGCTGAATGACTTGCTAGAGATTTATAGTAAGCTGCAAATGGATTTATTTATTTGCTGGAGACCTTATTTTTGGATCTGAACTTGTTAAAGAATGGTATGACACGAAATTGTCAGGTCATACTTGGATCATTAAAAAAAAATGCATAAGCAAAACAAAACTAGTTCTTTGTGAGCATGTAAGTATTTCACATGCAGTCTTAATGCACCTTATGAAACTGTCTTATATGGAGTCAAACAATTGGTTCGCCTAGCACAGTTCTTACTCCGAATGGCAGCTGCAGTCAAAGGTCTCCAGGCCCTTCCCTGCTTTGCTGCCTGAGAACCCTTAGCTAGAAGTGCCAGTGTGGTGTAGTGGTTAAGAGCAGTAGACTCGTAATCTGGGGAACCGGGTTTGCGTCTCCGCTCCTCCACATGCAGCTGCTGGGTGACCTTGGGCTAGTCACACTTCTTTGAAGGCTCTTAGCCCCACTCACCTCACAGAGTGTTTGTTGTGGGGGAGGAAGGGAAAGGAGAATGTTAGCCGCTTTGAGACTCCTTCGGGTAGTGACAAAGCAGGATATCAAATTCAAACTCTTCTTCTAGACTTGGGACATTCTGCATGAGCAAAGCATATGAGCTGCCATTGAGCCTTCTGATCATGTCAGTATTATTATAGCACCTTTCAAGATGGAGAGAACAAAGCTTTGCAAACTCATGGCTGAAGCAAGGTTTGGACCAGAGACTTCCGGATGCACTCTAATAGCCACAGGATTACGCCCATTTAAAAACTTGACTTCTGTGTTAGAAGGAATTACTTCTTTAAAATGGCCTCCAAAGGCTTACATGTTCTTACTCTTCTTTGGTCCCATTTTTATGTATTTCTGTGCATATTTCATGATTTCTGAAAACTTAGCAGTCAGAAGTCAGTCCTTCCCCTCCCAACCTCTCCCTGCATTTCCCTTGAAAAGTGTTTCCCCGAGAGTTGGAGGCCCTCCTGAACAGCATGGCCAGTTCTGTGGGCATTTGAAGTAGGAATAGGACAAATGAAATACCCAAAATTGGACAGAAGGGAGGAGAAAGGTTGGTTGCAGCAGAGGATTCCATTCATGCAACCTGCTTGTGGTTATTCAGCCAGAAAGCTTGTATCAGAAATGATGAGTGTGTTTATCCCCACTACACCATACCCGTTTCTCCAAAACAAACTAAAGAAAATGCCCACAACACTGAACAGGTTGGGGAAAAGTAGGCAAACTATCCCCATCCCCACCCCCACTAACTCTCCTGACCTATCACCCACTATTTTAACACGCAGCACAAAACCGCCAGATAAAAACCTGGCAAGCCAAAGGCCTACACTGTCTAAAAGACTTCTACAAAAACAACAAACCCATACCAATACAAGAAATACAAGACAAACTATGGGACACCCAAATACCTTGGCTAACACACCATCAACTACATGCCTTCTTAAACAATCCAGCCACTAGGCCCTTCAAAAACCTTCTGACAGCAGAGGGACATGGCAAAGGGATGGTATCCACAATATACAAAATACTGATCCAAAATCCTACAACCCCCCTTGACGCAATTAAAGAACAATGGGAGCCCAACATAGATCATGAAATTAACCCTACCCAATGGATTAGAATCATATCAGCCAAAAAGAAGGGAACTTACTCTGAAACTCACCTACAGGTGGTACTTAACGCCATGGAAACTGGCGCTGATACACCCAGGAACCTCACTAAGATGTTGGGGAGGCTGCACCTCCACAGGCACATATCTCCACATGTGGCGAGAATGCCCTAAAATCCAACCCTTCTGGACAGTAATCCTGCAAGAGATATGCAAAATAATTAAACAGGTATTAGAACTCACCCCAGAACTGGTCCTCCTGAGCATCTTTCAAGATCATTATGACCACTCACATCATACAGAGCTTATAACCCACCTACTCTCAGCGGTCAGAAGCCTCATAGCCAGACAATGGAGAGACCTGTCAGTAGTAAACATGGACCAATGGTATCAAATTGTATGGGAAATGGCCTTTCTAGAAAAGCTAACCAATAAACTGAAACTGACATGGGGACAAATAGAAGAAGATGCCTCACCCCAGTATGGATCCCCTTTATCACATGCACAGCCCGAAAAGACAACGAAAAGAGTCCACTGACAGCATATGAATCAATCTGGCTTACCTGACCCAACAGCCCCCCCCCCAAATGCAAACAAACCCCACTGCAGACAACCACAGGCAACCAACCACACCTTGCCCCCCAATACCTCTTACTACCAAGGAAATGTAATAAATGAATAGAAAGAGAACCTACCCAGTTGACGCTGACACAAAACCCCACATGTACACTATATAAAAGAATATGTCTCACTACGCCACCCTTCCTCTCTCTCTCCTTCTCTTCTTCAACCTTATACAGTAGTACCTCCGTTTATGTAACCCTCTGATTACGTAAACTTCAGAATGCGAAAGCGCCAAACCTGGAAGTATTTGACTGGGTTTTGCCATGTGCGCATGCTCAGAAGCGGTCCTCTGGTTGCGAAAACCTTGGGATCCGGCCGACCTCCGGAACGGATCCCATCTGCCACCGGAGGTACCACTGTACTTTACCCAACACTAATGTCTCACAACAAATGTAACTGATTTGTAAGAAAGACTGTACAACCTAAAAAAAGAGACAAGGCATGTACTTTTGTAAACCAAGAAAATCTTTAAGAAAAAGAAAAAGAAATGATGAGTGTGATCTTTAATGCTTGAAAATTGTGTGTCGACCATTCATTTCACATGTTACCAGATTCCTGAATGAAAGGCACTGGATAAATGTGAAAGCTCCATCACATGTGATGAATGTGTATAAAGGCTTTGCATTCAAGGTACCTGTGCAGAGAATTTCACAGTTTGTGTATGGTAAATAGCACTGAGAAAGAAGCTATCTGTTAAAAATGCTTTGGTAGGAAAAACAAGATAGTAAATGGAAATATATATCCCTTTTGTTTTAGCTGCAGAAAATAATTGGGACGCAAGATGAGCTTAAAACAGCTTTAGGAGATGAAACACTATCTCAGGTAGGTCTTCAGAGAGTGTGATTTTCTTTCTAGCAGGTTGTTCTGGCACTAATGCACTGTTATCTTTTAAACATTATTCCTTTCACAGCTTGTAGCTGATTGCATCCATGTCAGCTCTGATGCTTCATTAAATGAAAGCATCTGATCAGTTGACCTTGCTTTTTGCATGTTCTTTACTAAAATAATTCCAATTGAAAAATGGAAAAAGAATTCATTTATTTAATATGTAGTCACATCATTTTTGAATTCATAATAAAGGGAGACTTTTAGTATTATACTTAGCTGACTTGATCAAAGAACAATAAATGCACTTCCAGGTCAGTTTGGTACCCCTACTTCTCAAGTTAAAATTAATCTTTCAGACCCTGCCAATAAAGTACTAAACATTAAAATACTAACTAGAGTCAAAAAGCTTATTCTACTCTTCAACCCCACATCCAAGACCATCTCTGCCATATATTTCAAAATCAGAATACAAATAAATACTTTCCTTGGCCTTATATGGACAAATAAAAATCTTAAGTCTATAGAGGAGAAGCTCAGTTTAATTGACTAATTTTTGAGAATTTAAGGTAAATTCCAAAGGAAAGATTTGTTTTTTAAAATCATTAATAGTCTTGGACATCATGATCTAAGCTTTAATCATAGCTTAGGACAGTTTGATTTATGGAAGAAATGCAAGAACTATTGATGGAAACATCTAGTATTAAATTTTAAAAATAAATGGTCTTAACTGTTGCTATTTTACTGTGTATAATATGCTGTTTTATATGTCATGTTGGAAGCTATCCTATGAATACTACATAACAAAGTCTGGTTTAAAAGAAATAAAATTAAAAGATAAATGGAATGGGGCTAATGTTTGATGGCTGGAATACTTTCAAGTCATATTTTTCTTATGCATAAATAGCCTGAGTGAAGGAAAGCAATGGAATTTGAAATAATAATGAATAACAAACATTTATTGTCCACACTTCTTTTACAACACAAATGAGAAATGGAACAGGGAAAAGAATCTGATTCATTTGGCTTGAGGCAATGGCTTGTATCCAGTGCTGTCTGTTCATGAGCGGAATGGACGTCTGCTCATGCCATGGGACCCTTCCCTCCTATCCTTGCTGCCCCCCATGCGCCCACAAAAACTGCTGCAGGGCATAGGAGCCAAATCCTAGGGGCCAAGGTCTCTTCAGCAACCCCAATATATTTGAGGGGGCCAGGAGCTCCCCAAAGTTGATGGACATTCAAATGGTGTGCGTGCACCGTGACTTGTGATTGATTACATGGAGCGGGGCTTACCTGCCGCTCCCCATATTATATTCAGATTGGCACCCCTGCTCTGGGGGGTTGGGAAACACTGGAGCAGATTTGAGGAGCATGCGGTGGGGGAGAGGAAGGAAGGAAGGAAGGAAGGAAGGACCATTGCTCAACTGGCACTCACACAACTTTAGAAGTCAGCCATCGGACCTACTATTGAAATATCAGTTTGAAAATATGATAATCAAGCATTCAGTTTTCCTCAAATACTGATATTTGGGAGAATTTCTTTAAAATGGTCACAAACTGGTATATTACAGCTTTAACGTTTCATAAAATAAATGATATAACAACTCAACAAGGGTTTGAGAATCATCACCCTCACTTTGTTTGTCGGTCAGTTGAAGCCATTCCTGGGGTGTGGCTGGTCTTCATGCTAACACCTTCTAGGCGCACAATATATGCCCTCCACCAGAGATACTGCCCCTCTCCTTACACCCCATACACCCCATAAAATTATGCCATAATAATTAAATAATCTCATTATATGTGCAGGAAAACAGACAAAAACTGAATAACTACACTAATAATTGGTCAACATTTATCACCTGCAAATCAGATGCTATATATTTCAGTTTGCAATATTGTTTTTTAATCTTAGGAAGTTTATTTTCCTATATCCCCTGCAAAATATAGTTTTCTTTCTAGTTCGGATTATCTTGTTGTGTATCTTTTTCCCCCCCCTCAAGTACTATGTTAACGTAACAAACATAGTGGCAGTATTCTATAATTAACAATTTACGAAGTTACATTATTGTTAGGTTTGCATAAGTATGTAAGTTTTTGTTGGTATTTAAAAATGTGCAGTATTTCTATTTAGTTTTTATTTTTAAAAATACTGTAAAATACAGCACACATTCTGAACAATTTTTGGGTGGCTTAGAGATGGCTCATGTTACTTCATTTAGTGAAAAGTGTCATGGAACAAATGAAGAGCGCTACCTGAACTAGAAAATGTGTTGTCATGTGTGCAGCAAGCATGAAATACACTGAACTAATGCAACTAGTTGATTATACTGAAAGCTAAATAACCATTAGTATTTAATCTTATGAATAGATGGCTGTCTTTCATCTTGCCTCTTCAGCAGAGTAAAATACACACCGGCTATTTAGATGTCACAAGAACATTACGTTGAAATCCCCATAGACTCCACGTTGCTTAGTGTGTTGTTGTGTTCAAAGAAATGAGACTTAGGCTAAGTGGTGAAAGAAACACATAATCTAAAAATATTGTATTTTGTGTCTGTGGCTTTAGCCTTTCAAAGGGATGGAATAGCTGAGCTATGTGAAATACATTATTTGTTTTCTACAGGCCTTTTTTCCATAAGGAAAAATTCAAATATAGAGCATTTGTAGAATTATTTAACCATTAATGGGAAATGTAGATCTTGAGCCAATGCAGAGCTTTAACACAAGAGGTATTCTGACAAAGTACTGATGCGCATTTTTTCAGGAGCCAGAATCAGAAGACCCTGATATTAATACCATGTTGCTGGTCCACTTCTTTGGAAGAGGAGGGAAAAAGAAGCTTCATTACTGTGAATTTCACAGGTAGCACTGAAAAAAGATAGTAATTAACGCTTCGGTTGTCATCTTGGTTTGCTCTGTGTTGTGAGTTTTTCAGATCAATCTGTCTATCAGATACTACAATTCACTATTTTGGCTTGTCTTAGTATTTTAACACAAAGAGATCCCAAATAACTTTTCCTATTTAGTAGCACACCATGGGAATTGCATCAGCCATCTTGTCCACATCCCATTGGGTCTCTGGACTCCTTTGGGAGGAAGGACAGGGTATATATTGAAAACAACAACAACAACAACAACAACAACAACAACAACAACAACAACTACATGTGTATGCCTTCACCCACATTTGCCAGGAGGTTCTGACCACACTTGTAGCTGTGACACCATGGAGGAAACCCCCAACAAACCACAGTCCCCAGGATTCCATGGGGATTATTACCATGTACGCTGCAGTTTTGTGTGGCTCATGCTGAGGTCACAATATCACTTGACAGACTGCATACTGCTTATCTCTACTGCAAAAAAAAAAAATAAATCACTTTGTAAAGGTTGATGACACCTAAATGTATCGTAGAACAAAAAAATGCAGTTTACCCAATCTCTCCATTGTTAGGATAGACAAACTGGGCGAACCGTATTTTTTGTTCTACAGTTAAGTGTTCAGAAATGAGTAATTGTAGACTAATGCATAATGAATTTCATTACCCTCTATAAAGTGTTTGCGGGGAGGGGATTTGCAGCAGAGGCACCTCAGGTGAGAAACCTACCTTTTGTGAGATTTACTCTGTGGCTATAAAACCTTGGGTTGCTCTTCCCAGAGCAGCCTGCTTGGCCTAATCTTGTTTCTGAGGATGAGAGTCAACATCACACCATCACATGTGACAGGATTTTACTTTGTTCCCAGAGCTCTGCATGCTCCTCCCACATCTACTCTGCAGGGTCTCCCAGTCTTTCATAGCAGATCTTGGGAGTGTACAACAGGCTGCATGGGGGAGGAAGGGAAAATATTTGTGTAATCAGAAAACGGTTGAGCAAGTGACACACCATCGTTGGATTTCGCCCTAAATGTTTAGTGAGACCATTGATGTTTAGCTATTGATGAAGTCTTTGACTCCTTTTATTCTTGTTAGTCTTTTATGCAGAATGTCACCATGTTACAAACTGCTTCCAATACTTGTATTTTGTGTTGCACACTGCTTGGTGTATTCTGTGTGTAGAAAGCCAGTACTGAAATGTGATAGGTTTTGGAAATATGGAAAGCCAACTAAATATTAAACCTAGACTGCATAAAATCCAATCTTAATCAACCCTTAACTACCACTGGCATTACTAATATTGGAAAGCCTTTTAAAGCAATGTTTAAAAGCACATTAAAACCTTGCATCCATTGAAAGTCTAGGCTGATGTTTAAGTAAAAATATCCTAGTTACTTAAACTTGTATGGTAACTCAACTCAATCCTTTTATTTGCAGAATCATCTGCAAATCAAGTCTGTCTACTTTAACTCTATTTAAGAAACTCCCTCAAGGCCACTTCACATATTAGTTGTCATTCATAGGAGTTCTTCTATAAATCACTGCTCTCCTGGAAAACACAGCTTGGGAGGTATTTCTACCTATATTGGCTTAGGAGTTCAACTAAAAATTGCACAGGAGAATCTGGAAATAGACACACAATGAACTGAAGCAACATCATAAAGAAGAGTGGGCCACAATTCCTCCACAAGGATCTGAGAGACTGATAAAGTCATATAGAAAATGATTACAGTGGTACCTCTGGTTACGAACTTAATTCGTTCTGGAGGTCCGTTCTTAACCTGAAACTGTTCTTAACCTGAAGCACCACTTTAGCTAATAGGGCCGCCGCGCCTCCGCTGCGTGATTTCTGTTCTCATTCTGAAGCAAAGTTCTTAACCCAAGGTACTATTTCTGGGTTAGCGGAGTCTGTAACCTGAAGCGTATGTAACCTGAAGCGTATGTAACCCGAGGTACCACTGTATTACCCTCCAGGTAACGTTTGGTTTCCGCCCCCCTCCCCAACAGACCAGCATGGTTTCTGCAATTTGTCTCCTCTCAGCCAAGCCAAGAATGGAGAGGTGTTTCAAATGCCGTGCAAAACATTTCTTCCCACTGATTTCAGGTGCACACTAACCTTCCAATAAACAAGCCTTTGAAGTTCTTAAAGATATTGAGAATTCTGTTGAGTTAGCACTCCCTCTGCTCCCTTTTCTCTACAGTAGGGGTTGTTAACAAAGCAAAGGCCAGAGTGCACCCGTAAAAGCTTGTTTGCATTTATAGTGCGAACTGGAATGTCTCAGGTAATTAGATAAAATCCTGCATTGACCCAATGAGGCATAACACTGATAATACTGTGTACCTACTACATTCAGCAAATGTAGGTTTAAGACCTTTGCCTACCACACAGATAGAAGCCTGTAATCAAAATTGGACTCCCACATCTTGCTCTTAAAGCTGTTGGGTAAGTGTCGGGTTTAATACAGGTAATTTTTCAACAATGGCATTTATTTTTCATGCACTTGGAATGTGTCTCCTTATCACTATCCATATAGACCCGCTCCATCTGCATTGTGACCTGACAGTAAAGTTTGTTTTAATGCATAGGAAGGTGAATGAAAGGATCAGCGTCTTTTAAAAAAAAAAAAATCGCAGTGGAGATATCACTTTTCACATTATTTTATTTGCAAGTAACTCAAGCACATCATTTCTGTGTTTCTATTGTTCGGGGAAAATGTGATTTCTATCTGATGGCTTTTCACAACATTTCTACCTCACATGGGAAGCCATTGTTGGCTTTCTGATCAAAGTGCCATGATGTTTTTACAAGAGATGACTGATGAGCTGTACAGACATAGATCATTGTCAAAGGCAGGGGGGAAATGATGGTAAATGCTTTTATCATTTTCCAAGTTCTTGTTAGAAAGGCTTTCCATTGATCAGCGGAGTAGCTAGAGAAAGCAGGAGTGATTACATTTGATTAGGCTGCTTCAGATATAGTTACCTGTGTAATTTACGTTCCTTAAAATTGGGGCGGGGGTTCATTCATAAAGCTTAATGGTGTTTACCTGTGATTAGTAGGTGAGTTATCCCCCCCCCAAAAAAGAAAAAAGCAGGAACAAAACTTTTATTATTTATTCTCTCACTTCCCAGAGTGATTGGTTGTTGCTTTGCAACACTTAGCTCAAGGCTGGTGTGCTTTGTTTCCTGCCTTGCAGAATCCACTTTTTAAACTAAGCCACATGGCAAGTTGCTTCTGTGTATTGAGTGTGGTTTCCCCTCCCTCGCTCCCCATACCGTTCCTGTTTGCCTTTTTAACCATTTACAGTAGCAAATTGCTTGATCTGCATGGTTAACATCTGCACACCAGTGGTATACAGTAAACTATCTGTCAAACTAGCTTCAAGTTGGTTTGAGTCTTCATAGGGGGACCTTAGTCCATTTGCTTGCCGAGTTCAGGGCCAGGTCTAGCTGGCAGGGAATTGATAAGAGATTATTGATACTGTTTGTACCTTCTAGAGTTATTGTTCCAGCTTTTGGTCAGAATTAACTAGCGCAACCGACATTCTCCTCTGAAGTCTCTACTTATTTTTAAATACTGCACTTCTGTGCAGATTTTGGCTTCCTCCTTGTTAGTATTATTCAAACAGTACAAAAGGATTCGAAAACTTTATTTATGAATTAGCTGTTTTCTGCACTTCCGCAACAGCTGCAGCAGAGGCGTGCCAGAAAAGTAGCTGGGGCTTTAAAATATTTTTTTAGAACACGTCTTTCCATTCCGTAGGCCTGCCAGGCAGCTTACAACAATGGACTGGTTAAATCCAGACTTCTAAACCATCAAAAAGCAAATAAAGTAGAATGTAATTTATTATATTGAAAGAGAAGATATCATGGAAAAACAAAAGAAATCATCACCATCCCAAACCCAGCTGAAGGCCATTAGCTGAAAGCTGGCCTTAAAGGCTTCATGGGACATAGTATTCCATAGACAGGGTGCCATGACCAAAAAGGCCTTGCTCCTAATTGGTACAAATCCCCCAAAGGAAGGCTTTGGGCCACCTAAAAATGTTACGTACCGCAGTGTTCATATGAGAGAAGGCATTGTACTCATTGTATTCAATATACCTGTTCCCACTGTCTGTGCTAACTTTAGTAAAATGATGATTTAGTGAAAATCCAGCTCTAATTTATCTTTTCATAGTCTCTTAGTTAGGGTCTGTTTGTATATTATTTTCCCCAGGGGATTCTTTCCAGGTTTACGTTCTCCTTTACTTCCCTCAGCTCACCCGATAAATATTTCCCTTATTGTTGCTTTAAGTAGGAATTAAATTAAGTCGGTTCTAAATTCCTGGTGGAAGAATCAACACACCCACTTGAAAGGCTTCAGATACTGCCAAGCAAACCATATTCTGTAGCTGATAATTGTCTTGGTGATTTAAAATTTGTAAAAAATTGTCCCAAACTTTTGTAAACTTTGGCTTTCAACAATGTGAGTCTTTTGGGGTGGGGTGTAGTTTTCAGGTGTGACTCTCTTTGGAAGTGGAGTTAGAAGCACTAGATCAGATCCAGGCTCAGTTAGTTGAACTTGGACCCCATTGAAATCATTGGTTTGTATCCTGACTAATACTCTCCAACTGGGTTGGCTCCTTCTTTTCTCAAAGGGTACTGGGGTTGATCAGAGCATCTCAGGGATGACACAACATTTTTGGCTGATCTCTGCTCTGCTCTGCTCATATGGTACTCCAGATTGTCTCTCCCACACGCCAGAGCAATATTTTGAAGGGGTTACAGAGGGAAGGGGATTTCGGCAAAAGTCATCTCCTACCCTTATCCTTCTAGACTATGGGCTTTTGCATCTTCAGGCAGGCCAGACCCTAATCTCCATCACCCCATGCAGGCCAACTTTAACCAGTGGGTGGGACCACCCACCTGTCAATCACCTGATGTCATTGTGACAGCAAGTGACTGAAACCCCAAAGAAGTCACTGTAACTGCCAGTCAACTTATTGGCAGTTACAAGAAGCCCCTTTGATGCCTCTGCAAGTTGGTGCATGGGCAAGAGATTCCCCACCCCTGCTGTGGATCTTAAAAATATGTTCAAAGATCTGACAGCAAACTTGCAAAAATAGTTAGCCACTTACAATTGGCAGAGTTTTAATTCCAGTGACAAAAGTGACATATTTTAGGTGACATTACTCTTAAGTTCTCTTTATTTATCGGGACGAAGAAAGGCAAAGGTTTTGATCAGTTTTCCTACAGATAAGGTCTTCCATCTCTTCTCCCCCTGTCCCCCCTTAGTAACATAGAGAAATAAATAAGATTTCCCCCACCCAATGAATATTTGGATCCCAACAGTTGTCAAGGAAAAAAACAACTATCTGACTTTTAGAAGACATCTGAAGGCAGCACTGTTTAGAAAAGTTTTTAATGTCTGGTGTTTTATCACTTTTTTATTATTATTATCATTAATTCTGTTGGGAGCTGACCAGAGTGGCTGGGGAAACCGAGCCACATGGGAGGGGTATAAAATAATAATAATAATAATAATAATAATAATAATAATAATAATAATAATAATAATAATATTTACTGTTACATAAAGTTATTTTTTGTAACGTTCTCAAATACTTGTGGACTACTTTATATCAAAGTAAAGGATTTTTGAGGCAGCGCACTTGGGTAATAATTTTTACTTTTATTTATTTTATTATTCCTTTTTAAGACTATTGGAGCACCTTTCGTTCCCATATTCTGCTAGTTTACAGCTTTCCTCAAATACTCTCAGTTTTAAAGCTATGTGAGTCTTTTTGTTCTTCCATTTACAGTATAGTTGGCTGCTACAAGTTTTATGTCCCTTCCATGTTTAAATATCCTTTCGCACTCAGGTAACAGTTATGCATATGTGTAGCAGCAATTTTTTTCAGCACACAGCTTGCTGCTACAACATTCATAAACGTACATAGATTCAGAGTGCTCCCTACTGGTAGAACTGCTAAAAGACAACGTTACAAAATTGGAAAGGTTAAAACTACATTACGTACTGAAAGTATATCTTTATCTCACAATGAGCAACCTAAATCATCTCAGCTTGCTGAGTTATGGAAGTTCCTGCTGTTGAGACCTGGAAGCCAACAATTTGTGTGTTGCATTTTCTACCTGATTAGTTTTTGGAAAATTAAGGTGAGACATTTTCACTGCATAGCAGCTGTGAGAGAAAACAGTGAACCTCAAGGCGATCTTGCTTATGTGCAGTGTTTGAGTGCCTTATAAACGTGAAAGCATTATCTTTACTATAAGAAATGGTTCGTATTCTCTGCTTATGAAAGGAATTAAGTTGCAACTATTGTTTGTTAGATTTATGCAGGATTTACAAACAGAGGTGCAAGAGATGGAATTCATCCAATTTTCCAAAGGTCTAGCCTTCATGAGAAAAGAGGATTTTGTAGAGTGGTTGCTGTATTTTACTGAGCAAGAGAACAATGAAATTTACTGGCAAAATGTGAAGGAAAGAATCCAAGCAGGAGAGGTGCGTAAGGAGTTTCTAAACCCAAATGGCTTTTTTCTGGTGTAATTGAATAACATTCTTCCTAAATCTAAAGTATAGTAAAGGCATTCATTTTTACTTGTTTTGTTGTTCCAATCTTTACCATCTTCTTAATTTTTATTACAGTTATATGTTTCTCCAAGGAGTTCAATGGTGTTGATGCTTCTCAGTCTCCCCATTTTATCCTCACAAAAACCCTGGGATGTAGGCTAGGTTTAGAGACAGTGACTGGCCCAAGGTCACCCAGTGAGCTTCATGGCTATGTAGAGACTCGATCCCTGGTCTCCCAAGTCTTAGTCCAGCACTCTAACCATTACACCACAGCTTTATAATAATATTAAATGCCTTAAGAAAATGCTTAGTTTTGAATCACTCACCTAAAAATAAATTAAATAGGTCTATTCGGTATTTCAGAGTATCAGTTTGGAGGAATTTAAGACTTTCTGCCAGTTTACAAACCGCCTAGAAGATTTTTCAATTGCCTTGAAAATGTTCACAGTAGCCAGCCGCCCTGTTAAACGAGGTAAGAAGTGCATAATTTTGCACATCAGAATGTTAAGAAAATACACTTTGCAAGTGACTTCTGAAAATGTGTACTATAAACCTGTATGATGTGGTTGTTTTCTCCTTTTATAAAAGGATTCTGAGTCCCTCTCAGTTCCTTGCTACTTGTTTTGGACAACCAGTTGACGATTACGGATCACTATTTACCAGTGGTTCGGAGAAGTGGCAGTAGGAATTTTTCCTGGCATCTACTCCTCCTTTGTCAGCTGGGAGACGCTACAGCTGATCACCAGCCACAACTGCTGCTTGCACTTGGAACTGAAAGAAGGCAGCTTGCTGTCTTCTTCCATTCTTCAAGACAAGAAGTAGTGATTAGATCCCATTAAGAAGCTGAAAAATTAATATTAAGGACTTAGCATGCAATGTTTTGATTGTTTATTTGACCACGCAATTCAAATTATGTTTGTGCACTCAGAAGGAATAGTCTATTTGTTAAATTTATAGATCTTTCCACTATTCAGTTGCATAAATTGAGCTCCCTAGTTATTTTACTTTTTAAATGGTAATGTATGGTGTGTTGTGCTTTAATTAGCCGAGTTCAAGAGAGCTGTGAAAGCTGTTACAGGACAGGAACTCTCAGAAAATGTTTTGGACACCGTCTTCAAGATCTTTGATTTGGATGGAGACAATTGCCTCAGCCATGCAGAATTCCTTGGAGTCCTAAAAAACAGGATGCATCGAGGCTTAAGGGTAATGAAGCCTTATTCCTAAAATAGAATGTTTAATGGAGTAACTGTTTTTAATCAGTCAAGGTGCCAGCATAGAGACCATATAATCCTAGTGGGAGCAGTTTGTGAAAATAGGTAATTGTGGAAATTTTACAGGGCTACTGCTTTTAAGGTGGAATTAAAAACAAGGAGTTTTCTTATTAAGATGAACTTTTTATGGAACAGTTAGCTAGCCTATTAGGTTGTTTGCTTCTGATGTATGTTCATTAGACTTCACTGAACAGCCAGTTGATGAAGGGAGGCACAAACCTCCATACTAACATATAACACACATCTACCAGATTAACCACTATCATTCAGTGCTAGCACAAGCAGAGACCAAGAGCGAGAAAGTGCTCCATGCCAGAGACTCTAGTAAGCCAAAAGCTTAGATTAGTAACACCCAGATGGCTCAACAATAAGGTGTGACAGACCCCACAGGAGAAGACCAAAATATGCCCATCTGCTTTGTGAGGAGAACTTTTTCCTAGCTTCAGAGAGGTCTCTCTCTTAGACCCTAAAATTTGAACCCACACATACAGTGAAAACCTATCAAGTGAACTGATAACCAGATTGAAATCTACCCAGCATAACACTTGATGTAGAATAACGTTGTTGTTGTTGTTAAATATGTATACTGCCCTTCATCTGTAGATCTCAGGGCGGTCCACAATATAAAAATACAAGATAAAAAAAACACATCCCCAGAACAGGGGATGAGAGAAAGTTTCAATGCACAAGAGCAAATATTTACACTGATGGGATGAGTTAGTTGGCTACTGTCCTTTAATAATTGTGTTAGGGATTTTATTCCCAACTCCATGGAAGTTAACCGCCAGGTTTCTAATGGCCATAATGGATCAAGGTTAATGGGGCAAGTCTAAATAACTTAATTCATCATATTCAATCGTCTGTTTATTTGCTGCCCTTTATATACTGCTTCTGTGAGTGTACTCGAAGTGTGATATAAATGAAAAAGGGGATTGGGGAGGAACACAAAAATAAGCAGATGAAGTACTCTTGGTCCTAGCTGCTCATAATGACTAGCTGGAATGGCCACTCCAGAGACAGCTCTTGGTGGGGAAGGACCAAATGTCATTGGGTTTCATCCAAGTCATTGCCATAGCCAGTTAAAAAAAATGAAACTTAAATGCAGTGTGGTAATTAATGTTGTTTTTTATTAAAAACAAAAACAGGTGCCTCAGCAGCAAGGAGTTCCAGGTTACTGGAAATGTGTGAAAAGGGAGAGCATTAAAGGAGCAAAAGAAGTCTGGAAACAAACTGGGAAAAGTCCCTTCTAGAAAAAAGAGCATCATTTTACATTTTACAACTATAAATGTCTGGGTTTGCTTTTGGTGTATGTTTGTTTACATAATGACTATATTTGATAGAATAGAATATCTTTATACAATTGAGTGTTGAACAAATTTATTTTCTCATTATAATTCTACAGTATTTATCAGTATAATCACCATTGATGGGGGACTATTACAATTTCCAGATTTCATAAGGTGTTTTAATTCCCAATAGTATTGAAGTTCTAAAAAAAATGGATACTATCAAAATCCCTGAATTGATCAGTCTGCCTGGAATTTAGTAGAAATTTCTCATTTTGCATATGTTTCATAAGAAAAGCACGTCCTGTTAACAGGGCTGAAAGACCTAAAAGGATATCCTGTGAACAGAAAGAAGAAAAGCCCAAAACCTACAACTCCAGAATGAATTTTATAAAGCAACAATCATTTTAAAACTACAATCCTCAGTTGCCTCACAGATTTCACTAGTTCTGAACAATTATTGAACTGAAACTTTGTATATTCCTGTATATTTTTCTTCTAATTTATACAAATATATTTTTGACTATTCTGTTTGCAGTATGCTTTGCATCTCTCACTCCAGCCTGGAAATAGGAACATGTTTACATAAACTGGAAGACTGTAAATGGTGTGAATTTGTATAGACAAAAAGTTGCATGCAGTCAAGAAATGGGTGGAAAATAAAGTGTCTTTTGGTAGATATAAATGAAATAGCTTCTGGCCATCCTTGACACTGAGCTTGGCAATTACCTTTTCTCTGTGGGCTTGCTATGTCTGTAGTGGTTCAGCTTTGCAGAGCAATGAGCGTCTTGATTGTTTCAGGAGAAAAGAGATTGAAATTGGGAGGGGGAGTTCACTAGACCTCTAACTTTAGTATAACTAGAAATGGGAGGGAACTTGAATACAAATAAGAAACTGTGCAATGTCAATATGTAATTTAAACACCAGCAGCCTCTGGGCCAAATCCAGTCTGCTGGGGACAGGGCTGTTGCCATGTTTGAGGCAAGGATCTCTCTAACCCCCACCACCGTGGTCTCTCCCCCTCGCCTGGAAATGAAGGCGGGGATGGCTGTAGCCACTTCCTTCGCTGCTTTGAGCACCCGGCTGATCACAGCTTCCCCATCCCTCCTGCTGCCTTCCCTTGTAGTGTGGCCTGATGGTGGGTGGAGATGGAGAGCAGCACTGAGCTCGCCACTGAGCAGAGAAGTGCTGTTTCTGTTTATTACTTCTGTTGATTACTTATGTTACATAGTTTTTAAAACCAATAAAGCATATAAATATAAAAAGAAGAAGTGCTGGAGCACTTCTATATAAAAAGAAGAAGGCGCCGCCAGCAACTTCATTAATCCAGAAGGGCAAGGCATTCTGGTGCAATCAAGATGGCAGCATCTGCAGCCACTGTTCTCTGCTGAGCACTGGGCCAGAGCGAAAGTGAAGAACAGAGATGACAGCCCCTGCCCCAGTGGTTCTTCTGAGACCCTTGGGCCCAAACAATAGCTTCATCATTCCCAGCCCAGTTGGTCAATACCAGACAGCCCCAAAAGCAAGTGGTATATTGTAGTCGTGGCAACAGGG
This sequence comes from Podarcis muralis, assembly GCF_964188315.1. Taxonomy (NCBI): domain Eukaryota; kingdom Metazoa; phylum Chordata; class Lepidosauria; order Squamata; family Lacertidae; genus Podarcis; species Podarcis muralis. The sequence continues at coordinate 25,069,202 of NC_135658.1, read as the reverse complement.
CTTGCTGGCAGTCAGAGTCCTAGCCTCTTATGCTATCCTTGTAATGACCTTCATGTAAAACTACTTTGTTCAAAGTAAAAGGCAGTGTTTCTGTGCTGGAGAGGAGAGGGCTAGAACAGTGTTTCCCAACCGGTGTTCCGCGGCACACTAGTGTGCCGCGAGACGTTGCCTGGTGTGCCGTGGGAGGGAGGCGGGCGAGTCGGGCGGTGACAGGCGGGGCGGCGGCGGCATCTCCTGCTGGATGCAAATCCAAACATGGCGGGCGCCTCCCTCGCTCCTTTGTAGGCGGACCATCGAGAGAGAAAGAAAAGGAGGCGAAAGAGCGAGAGAAGGCGCCTGCGCGGAAAGAGGAGCGAGCAGTGCGCCTGCGCGCCGCGGCGCCCGAGTGCAGTGAAATTCCGTGAAGAGGGGAGGGGGGGCTGGAAAAGAGAGAAAGGAAAGATTTTTCATTTTTTAAAAAAAAAAAAAAAGGAAGAGGGAAAGAAGAGAAAAAGCGGCAGAAGCTGAGGGGAAGGTTTCCGTGAGGGAGAGAGAGAGAGAAACGCGGGGCTGGCGGGACCCCTCCTCTTCCGCCACGCGTCGCCTGCCACCGCCTCAGAATCTCCTCAGGAGCGGCGGCGGCTGCTCCCCCTCGCCCCCTTCCTCCCCCCCAGCCCCCTCCCAACCCCCGGACGAGGGACGCGAGGCGGCGCCGCTGAGAGGACGGGAAGGCCCCCGGCGGCGGGGTCGGCTCGAGCAAGGAGGGGCGAGCGCTAGCCGGCTGGCTCTAGCCCAGCAAGAGGAGGAGGAGGAGGAGGAGCACGCCGTCGCTTCCACAGCGGCCGCGCCACACTCCCCTCCCCGGGCACCGGCGGGGAGAATGACGGAGCTCCAGTCCGTGCTGCTACTGCGGAGACAGCTGGCAGGTCGGTCCGTCCGTCGGTCGGGGCAAAACACACCACAGCGCAGGCAGAGGCAGGCAGGCCCGTCTCTCCCTGCCCCCCTCGGACCTGGCCGGCCTGGGGTTTGCACCCCAAACATTCATGTCCACCCCAGCTACACAAGCCACACCTTGCTCTCAGTTCGATCTGTCAAATAACTCACCTATCATTCACATAAAGAACCTAGTCTATCCTCAAACGTCAGAATGTACCTCCTCTCTAGCTTCCCCCACTTCATCTAGGCACTTTCAGCCTTTACTTAACCCACCCCAGCCTGCTTACTCTTCCTTCATTTGCTATAAAAACTAAATACAGAGAGAGACTGAGAGCTGTTGACGAAGAGCTACGTGTGTGTCTTTCTTCGATTCCAGCCAGAATATCAGCTTTGTGTTCAGCCAAACAGGCCCAGGTTGCGCACTGAATAAAGTATTTTATAATTTTTCATATTTCTGTTTACTTACTATTTCATAATAAAGTAATTATAAAATACTTTCTTTGTGTTTATTTGATTCCTATTAAAGAGAGTTACTTTATATATAGTCAATATAGGCACAGAGTTAATTTTTTAAACATTTTCTAATGGTGGTGTGCCTCGAGATTTTTTTCATGAAACAAGTGTGCCTTTGCCCAAAAAAGGTTGGGAAACACTGGGCTAGAAATTCTGGATGGGTGGGTGCATGCGCTTGTGTATACATCTGCATATGTGTTTTGTGTGAGAGTATATGCATGAGTGTGCATGAGAGGGAGAGAGTGCTGTGTGCTTATGTCTTGGGTGTATGCATGCCTAGACTGACCATATCCAACGCTGGCATGTGGTCCTCAGACTACAAAAGCTTGGCCACTCCTGTAATAAATTGAGCAAACATAATTGTGTCTGTTATTTGCTATCGTACTTTCCTAGTGGAAATGATTGACACAGTGCTGTGTATATTTATGGCACGGTAATTTATTCACCGGGGGGGGGGGCAGGAAACACCTGAATGTCCGCTATCATTGTCTCTGCTGCCACCCATTATGCCTCTACTTCAACGTACAATAACTTCCTGCCACCCAAAATCCTCTATTAGCAGCGCACTCCAGATTCTTTTGAGCTATGCAGCCTTGGAATAGTGATTGTTGTCATCTGCTGCACCCATATAGCACAGTCCACATGCCTAATTAAGATAATTAGACTCCAGCCTGTTCTTCCGTGTGGTTCGTTAAGAACAGCTCATGGTTCACAAAGTCCTGTCGCCTGTTTTCTCCGGAAATGATTCAAAAATTCACTACGTTGGGTGGTCACGTGTCCTGTTTCATAGAGAAGATGTCAAGTTCAGTTGAAAGATAAAGAACCATAAGAAATGAGAGCAGATGCTTTGAAGTTGCCCATCAACCATTAGGGCAATTAGGACAGTTCCTCTGGGCAGCAGATGGAGCAGCCACACAGGTCACCTGATCACAGCCTTTCCCCAATACAACATTTCTGTTTAAATTATAATCATTATTGATATGTTTGCACCAACACCTGTAAATTAGCATATGCAGAAATCTGCATCTTTCTTTTGTCCCCACACCCTTCTTTTTGTAATTTTCTTTATGCATCAGTGGCTATCCTTGGGGCATACCTGTTTTTAAGTACCGGTATGTTTGCAGCTTTGTTTGGGAAATAAAATACTACCACTCTCCCACAAGGTGGAGCCCTAGGTTTTCTAATAGTCCCTCTCCAGAGTCAACATTCAGAGACTAATTTGATGGTTTCGAAAATGGGAGAGAAAATGTCCATGTTTAATATGCTCATAGAATCATAGAGTTTGAAGGGACCCCAACTCTGGTCCAACCCCCTGAATGCAGGAATTTCAGCTAAATCATTCATGACAGATGACTGACTATCCAACCTCTGCTTGAAAACCTCCATGAATATCTAAATTTAGCCTGTGGGTGCAATCCAGAGAACCTAGGCCTTGAGCAAGGGCATTTAAGCATGCTTTCAAAATGCATAATTTATTTCAATGCTCTTGATAAATTTATGATAAATGCTCTTTATCATACCTCGTGGCTTTTTTATGTTGTTAAGTATAATGCAGTTCTCATCCAGTTTTGTGGCTTTTTGGCACTGCAGCAGCATATTAATAAAAGTTTATATATGTTAAAGTCATTAAGTAATAAGAAGTAATAAGGGTCAAGACACTGTAAATATAAGATCTTTTGAAAGAGCTTTAAATATATATATACTTGGCTGTAGATCAGTGATAGAGAACCTCTGGTTTGTGACTTAAGAGCCCACAAGATTCCTAATTTGGCTTATGAGGCCATTTTCCTCAACCATACCCACCAGGCCCACACCTGTGTCATCATATGGCAGGTATGGGGCAAGTAAAGACACAGCAGCAAAGAGCAAACAGGAGCTTAAAAGCTCAACAGTTTCTTGACAAGCAGGGCTTACTGACCAGTGCTGACAGCAAGCCCCTTGAAGTCCATTGGCAAGTGCAAACCGGATTAAAGCTGCCCCTGCAAACCAACATTTCCCCACTGTAGGCCAGCTTTACAGACAGATTTGCTGGTCTGCAGAGGAAAAAGGTCAACTTGAAGAAACAGTTTGAATCCAAACGATATTGACAAACAGGCAAAGCAGGTCTTGCTGTCAGTACCAATCAGCTGACAAGCAAGTCCCACCTGACATCATAATGTCAAGTGATTGACAGGTGTGTCTGGCCCTGGCCACTTTTTAAAAAATGGCCCATGCAGGGGAGGCTAGTTATTGACCTGACCCTTAGGCTGAAAAAGGCTTCCCAGACGGTCACAAACTCCAATCTTCAAAGAGGTCATCTTGCCACCATTGGAGAGCTGCTGCTAAACCTTGGACAGTTGCTACCAAATAGTGTAAATGGTGTTGCTTGGTAGAAGGAACTTCTGTATTCGTAAGGGATTTCTGGAGCCAGAACTCAAGACCAAAGAGCAATCTGGGGCAGAGGGAAAACCAGAAGACAGACTAGAATCACAAGGCACATCAGTGCTCCAGTAGGCCTTATTACACAAACAAAGCTCCACTGAGACAGGAAGCCCTCCTATACTCCTTACTGCCCAGGAGCCTGGGTTGGGTCAGTTGGGTAAGTTTTAAAGGCCTGTAATGACTCAGAGCTCACATGAGACAATGATCAGCACTGGAGCAGTGGTGAGCAGTTTCTGACCGTATTAACAATGATCAAGATCTGGGTGTTTACCCAAAAATAATAGAGCTGATCAAAGAGTTTAAACAAAACTATGTTTTTATAAAGTTTATTAATTGCTTTGGTGAATCATTAATTTCATTTGCATTTTTGTATTTATATTTTATTATATTGGTTTGGTTACATTGGAAACTGCTTTATTTGCTTGGAAAAAGTAGGGTAGAACGCTTTAAATAAATAAATCAGAGACCCAGAGAGATGAAATGCTGTCCTTGCTGTTCTAGCCATGAGCACATTAGAACTGCAGGAGCTATGAGCTTATTTAGCTGTCCAAAATATGCTTCTGCATACACAGCAAACTCCTCTAGAAGCAACCTGGTTTTCCTCACACAAGGTATCTGCTCAAAGTTCTCCTTGCACAAAATAAATAGCTGTCTTGTATGCAGAGGAGGAACTTTGGACTCTGGCCAAATACAAGTACATTTCACTAGATAAGCTCATATTGATTCTAGTGCGTAGCACAGAAAACCAATGAAGTGAAGTTGATAGGGTCTATCACCTGGGACTTCAGTATGTGGGTCAAAATCCTCACTGAATGCAGAAATACTGGAACGGAATATGTACAGGACAGAATACTACATTTCGTTCCAGTATGAGCTCAACCTCGGCACACTTTTTCAAGTGGAACATGGGAAATGTTAACACCATTGGAGAACCCCATTACTGTATTTGCCTTGAGTTTTTGAGATACAGGAACAAGTTGGTGTGCATGTTCAAGATGGTGGTGTGTGCTTCAAGTATGAACATGAATACTTCTGTTGAAAGACACACAAGAAACACACACACAACCACCGGCAGTGATATCTGCCATTAAGACTGAGACACTAGAATTAAAACAGGTGTACATATTCAGTAAACAGGTCTACAATAAATAGGCTCCACTCTTGAAAATAGGAACACACTAAGTAAGTGAGGGATGAAACTGGGATTTCCTAGCCTTCCAAGGGAAATACAACTTTGATGGACAAAGCAATATTTAATTCAAACATGGGAAGCTGCCCTATAGTGAGTCATTACACTGACTGGCTGCGCCTCTCCAGATTTGAGACATTCCCAGCCTACCTGGAGATGCTAGGATTGAACCTGGGACCTTCTGCATGCAAGGTGGATAATCTACCCCTTAAATGCTTTATACTGTTCCATATTAAAATCATCTAGTCGAGAAAGTTTTATTACCATTTTCAATTCTATATTTTGTTCCTATGTCTACTTATGAATGCGGCAAAAGTTTGTTGATACATGTAGTACAGGGAAGCCAAAGTATCAAGCGAGTTCTGTATTTCTGTCCTAGCAGGATTGCTATCAGCCAGGTAAATTTATAAAATTTGTTAAATTGTGTCTAAATGCTTTTTGGCATTATAAGAATCTGCCCCTCTAGCATCATGCCTCGGTCCAGTATATCTGAAGGAGCGTCTCCACACCCATCGTTCTACCCAGACACTGAGGTCCAGTGCAGAGGGCCTTCTGGCGGTTCCCTCACTGCGAGAAGCCAAACTACAGGGAACCAGACAGAGGGCCTTCTTGGTAGTGGCGCCCTCCCTGTGGAACGCCCTCCCACCAGATGTCAAAGAGAACAGCAACTACCAGACTTTTAGAAGACATCTTAAGGCAGCCCTGTTTAGGGAAGCTTTTAATGTTTGATGTATTACGGTATTTTAATATTTTGTTGGAAGCCGCCCAGAGTGGCTGGGGTAGCCCAGCCAGATGGGCGGGGTATAAATAATAAATATTATTATTATTATTGTTATTATTATGCATTAGAGTAATATTCTTGGACTTCTGCTGTTTCAAGCAGAAATCTGGAAGTTTACTGGCCCGTTTGCTTTCCTAGTGCTTAATTTTATTATAAATCTGGTGTTGCAAACCTGGTTCTACATTATAGCCAAAGAGTTTCCAAAATAAATAGTTCAGATTCGTTGTCTTTTCATTTATACGAGGTGTGCATAATGATTCTCTCTCTCAAAAAAAGCCTTAAATGCATCCCAAATAATTTGTAGAGATCCCTTACATCTACTCTCAGATATCTAATCTGCATTAAAGCTGTGTTAAGCACGAAAGAGGCCTCTTTTTCTCGAGACTGCAATAGTAACCTTTAATACGACAGGCCAATAGTTTGTAAAATTAAGAGGACCAATTCCAACAGTTATTGTGAATTGTAAAAATTGATTAGGCACTAAAAAAATAGTGTGGCCTAAAATGTCTGTGGGGTGATAGAGAATAAATATTTGGTCACATTCTGTTGGATGGCGCCTATTCCAAAGGCCCATGAGATCCAAAATTGCTTTAGCTGCACACACACCCCAGCACCAAATAAGCGGCATATTTCTTTCTATCTAAGATAGTGTTGTATATGGGCAAACTGCTGCTGTGCTATAAACTTGAATATACCTACCCACCTCAGCTAAAAAGAAAGGGCTGTGTGTGCGCGCGTGTGCAAAGCAGTTGTAGGGAACATTTTAAGCCTGAGGGCCACATTGCCTCATGAGCAACCTTGTGGGAGCCACATGCCAGTAGCGGGCAAAGCAATATGATATTGGGGGTCATGCGAGGCATAAGTCAAAACATCTGGAGGGCCCCTGCTGTTAAAAGCCGTTGCTCTTCAACTGGTAGGTCAGGACTTCCTATCAGGTCACAGCCTGATCCAGGGTACCGTAAGTCACAACAGGAGTGCTTCCACCATAGAATATATGGTAAAAGATTAAGAAAAGGGTCCCCAAACACATGTTTTTTGGTCAAAGATGGGACCCTGGGTCTGAAAAGGTTGAAGACTGATCTAAGGCAATGGTTCTCACATTTATTTTATATCAGACTGGAAAGTGTAGGGGGTCTTGACAGAATACTTAATAAACTATTTCTGGTTTACAAGTCAAAGCACATACCTAACTCTTATTTTAGTAACATAATCTTGCCTTTCTGATGTTGTAAGAGGAGAATTTGACTCAGTACCTCATAACTGGCTATGGACCAGACCGGTCTGCTAGGGTACCAATACTAAGCTTTTGAACTGCATGAGGAATTTGTATACCGACACGACCTTGAAAGCTAAGATAGGAGCCAATTGTCAACTATCAGCTAAGACTCCAGTCCCAAAGGGAGTCCAGCAAAGATGTATTTTGGTCCCTTTACTGCTTAATTTATATTTTGAACAGGGCTGCAGCTTCTTTGAAGATGAGACCACTTCTTTCCAGTAAGGCTGGCCAAGGTGTTGTGCCATCTTATGATACACAGAGGATGCTATTCTAATTTCTGATATGCAAATGGTGTGTGTACGCTACCAGGTGATTATTTTTTATTACGTTATTCACATTTTTGTACTCAAGTGCCTCAAAGCAATGTACACCATAAAAATAAAATAATAAAGACTATAAACCTGGGGGTACAAAAATGTTTTTGCCTTGTGCCAAAAATCAGGCTGTTATGGCACCAGGCATGCTTCCCTGGGAAGAGCATTCCACAAATGTGGAACCACTACTGAAAAGGCCCATTCTCCTGTCGTCAAACTCTGCAACTGTGTCTTATTCCTAGGGTGAATATTTTTAGCAGAAGTGAAGACTCTTACACATTTCTTTCTTTTTTTTCTTTCTTTCTTTTTTTTGCTGCAGTGTGAAATGTATATGAAAGTACAATGCAAATGTATTCTACTATTATTGTTAAAGTTCAGAGGGGAATCATGAGAAATTAATAGATTTACTGTTCAGTCAGAGCAAGTATGTCACACGTAGAACTTGTTAAATTCATTGCAGCAGATCTGAAAAAGCGCTTGAAATTTAATAGGCATAGATGGGGATGTACAAGTGAATTTATGTGTGGTGTCTAACTATAGCAAGAATAAACTAGTCTAATCCATTATGCTCATTTGTATTTTATTTCTCTCTGTAACTATTATCTTTTAACGTGCATGAGCTTATTCTTTGAATTAATGTTCAATATGAAACTAAGTAGTAAGAAGACTTTATGGAGAATTTTAGCTGCCTGCTAAAATACATAAAATGTAAAACTTCCAGTGTGATGGGTGTGCAAAGCCCTGTGAAGCAAAGCATAAGTCTGTCAGTTTTAGCCTCACCTGATTCAGCTGTCAGCCTGCTTTTGAATTTGGATGAGGGTAGCAAGGGATGAAAATTCATTAACCACAGCTAGGAGAAAAAGAAAACATTGGTTTCTTTCTACCTTAGCTGGCATTGTCAAAATCAGAACAGGGTTGTGAAAATCACAGGTCCTAGGCAGGGGCCTCTTGACAATTTGCCCCTCAATCTCAAACCAATTTATTTTAGGAACACTCAAATCTCACCCTCTCCACTGCCCTCCCACTCTTGGTGGGGGACTGAGGGGCAAGCTCCATAGCGCGGAGAAGAGAACATCTGAATAGAACAGCCATGGGTTGTGCGTGTGTGGAATAAAGTGCTCAGGGCCAAACACAGGCACTATTGACTATTCCACGATCTTTCCATGGTACCATTTGAATGGAGCTAGTTGGCCATAGCTTGAAAAACCTTTCAGACTTCCTTGACAGGTGAATGATGAATTCTGTTCATCAGAATAGCTAGGATCTATTTCAGACGCACCCACAAAATGAAAGACTTGGGGTCAGGGGTCAGTTGAATGAAATATTGGGGGGGGGGGGAGAGCAGGTAAGCCCCACCACACATAATTGATCACATCAGACGGCTCTCAAATACCATTTGAATGGCAGTGCCCATCAACTGGGGCGGGGGGAGCAGCCCCTTCAAACATTTTATTGGGGTGGGGGCGAAGGGACCTCATTCCCTCCGCTTGAGGCGAAGCATCCGCTGAAGCGCAAATTCAGGACCAGCGAGGCTCGAAATCTCTTTCCCCGCATCTTGTGATCACTAAGCCAGGATGTGGTTGAGTGGTGTCGTGTGCACGAATGCCTCTTCCGACGACCCCGAAGAAGGGTGGGCTTCCCTGGGCTGCGAAGGAGGACTGCAGAGCCGAGGGCGGGAGCGCTTTTTCCGCGGAGCTGCCTCGCCCCCCCCCCCCGTGACCTTGACAAGAAGCGGAGGTCTCGGGAAGCCGAGGCGGCCTTTTTGCGCGAGGGGAGACGGCGGCGGCCGAGGAGGGCAGCCGCTCTGAAGTGCAAGGAAGCCTGTGAGGGAAGCGTGCGGGGGAGGCGTCCTCCGTCCGCCTCAGGAGCCCTGCGTCTCCTTCCCTCGCCTCGCCGCGCCGCCCTCTCCCGCTTCCCTGTCGGGATTTTGTTCCGTGAGGGCAGCGAAGGCGCCTCTTCTTCTTCTTCTTCCCGCCCTCCGGAGTCGCAGCGCAGAGGAGGCCGGCCGGCCCTGCCCCCTTAGCAGGCGGGCGGGCGGGCGGGGGTGGCTGGCTGGCAAGGCGGGCGGGCCGAGGAGGCTTCGCCGCAGCGGAGAGCCGAGAGGCGGTTCCAGGCGGTGGGAGCAGCAGCAGCGGCGGCGCAGATGGCTCCTGCGGGCGGCGGCGGCGGAGGCTCGACGGCGGGGAAGATGGCGCCGTCGCACGTCCTCAAGTGCTGCCAGAAGGTGCTGGCGTGGGTGCCCGTGGTCTTCATCGCCCTGGTCGTGGCCTGGTCCTACTACGCCTACGTGGTGGAGCTGTGCTTGTGTGAGTAGAAGCGGGCTGGGCGGGCTCAGGAAAGGCGCTTCCTGGGATGCCCCTGAAACCGCCGCTGTCATGGGGGTTTGGCGGCGGGGTGAGTTTCGGGTGGAGGCCCTCTTCTTCTCCACCACCACAAAAAATGAACATTAAGTCCATCAAACGTTAATGGTGGCAAGGCAAGTCTTGCGCTTCCTCCTTCCCCAAATCAGCCACCGCCTGCCTCGTTACTTCCTCCCTGCTGAGCAGCAGCCCTGAGGTGCTCAGCCCAGCAGCAGCGGTTATTCGTGGCTAAAGGGTATTGGGGAGACCTGTTGCCTCTTTTTCGCCCTGGTATCTGGCACTGCCATATGCACAGGGTCTGTCCTGGGTGGTCTGCTGCGTTTATGAATCTGGAAAGGGGTAGTAGCAAGCACCACACACTCGCTCTCTCTCTCTGCACTTCGGGTTGTTAAAGTGGCTGGGCGCTGAAGGGAGCCGAAGGAGGAAATCCACCCTTTTGCAGCTCTGATTTGTGAATGCAACAGGGTATTTCTAGGACGGAGCAGTGCTATTCCATGCACGTTTCCTTGAAAGCACCCTTGTGTTCAGATTGTAGCCTAAATAAGCCCCTGTTTGGTGTCAATCATCAGAAGTTGTGCATAGGTTTGAAGCCTGAAGAAGCCCATGTCGAGTGTTAAAATCTTGGACGCTTTAGGTTTTGTGGGACTTGCTCTTTAACTGATGTGTGTTTGTTAGTAGGCAAATGCTGGTGTTACTGAACATTGCGCTATGCTAAAATCCTTGGGTTTTCACTCTTCCCTGTAAGTTTTTGCTTCAGTTTTAATTCATTTGAGGCTGCCATTAACCATGACCCTATGGAGCTTTGGTTGATGCTAAAATGTTCCTGTGAGTCCCTTTCGTTGGACAAAATTTTAGAGGAGAGCTTGCGGGCAGGAGCAGCAGTCCTTTAGCACTCCTGCAGTGCTTCATTGTGCTTCTCTTGTCATTGCTCTTTTGAAAGCATACATTGAACAAGGTTCCTGGTGAGATAGTCTGGGAAGGATCTGATAATTGATCCTTATGGGTGGTAGGGTAGTTTAGCATAAGACACACCACCCCAAAGAGAAATAGAATGATGATTTCAGAGATAAATTTCAATTGTATGGTAAGACATAAGCATGAGTCTAAACCTCTGCTGTTCATGAAATGATTATGGGTGCCTCTTCAAGATCACTTAATACAAGTTGCTCATTTTAACAGCACTTGTCCCCGCAATTAGGCTAATTAAAGGAGATGAAAGGATAGATTTTTGAAAACAGGCTTCATGCATATTTATTTGCTGAATGGCAGATATGCTTTAGTGATTGCAAGTAAGGAGTTGTTAAAGTAAAGGAGCTAAGATGATTTTGAGTGTATTCCCTCCAATGAGCAGATGATTGCTTCCAGCCTTGACCACTCTTTTTCTTCTTCTTCAACTTTTGAGTTACTTCACTAGCCATCCTTAAAGCTCTTTGTACTATAAATAATAATATGTGAATGTTCCGTGTTGAAATACGGGAATATTTACAAAAAACTTATTGTTTGTTTTCCTCTAGATTTAATTTTTTAAAATAAAATATAAAAGGGTTCAATATTCCTGTTTCACAATCTGGAACTTAAAACAAAATAAAAACATAGGGTTCTGCCATCCATGAACAGAAAGGCTCCTTTCATTCACAAAAGGCTTTTTCATCCTTGGAGGAATTCTGCAGATTGAGGGTGGGGGATGCATTCTACCGATTTCCTCCTCTCCCTGCTGCTTCCAGTACAACATCCTGCACTGTTCTGCAGGACCCCTAAGCACTGTAGATTTTCAGTGTGTGCAAGGGAATGGGAGAATTAGCATTGTGTTGATCCACATCTCTAAGCAGAAACTCCACATACATAAGCCTAATGTACAGTGGTACCTCGGGTTAAGAACTTAAGTCGTTCTGAAGATCCGTTCTTAACCTGAAACTGTTCTTAACCTGAGGTACCACTTTAGCTAATGGAGCCTCCCATTGCCACCGCGCCTCCGCCATGCGATTTCTGTTCTCATTCTGAAGCAAAGTTCTTAACCCAAGGTACTATTTCTGGGTTAGCGGAGTCTGTAACCTGAAGCGTATGTAACCTGAAGAGTCTGTAACCCGAGGTACCACTGTATATAGACTCAGTGTGTACAGTTTGTAGCCTGTAAATATAGAGTACAGATCGTATAGAGAGCATTTGTGCATACTAGATGTATGCACTTTGCAGAAGTTATGGCTGGCTGAGGGTGAGGCAAGTTGCATGCATTAAATGTCCCCTATTTGAAACAGGGCTAGTATATATGCTATACTGTATCATAAAGCAAAGATACCACTGATCTGATTATTTTATTGAAACCATTTCTGATGTTGGACTAGGTTACTTTTGTTATGAATTTATTTTCTCGCTTCTTAAACCACATGCTTTCCATAATGCCTGAAACTATGACTTAAACACTTCCTACAAATTAGAATATCAAACCAGGATCTAATCCTATTTGGATAACTTGGCTAGTAAAACATAGTTTGTGCTAAATTATTATATCTGAACTAGGCCATCTTTATCTCACAAAATACATAAATAAATGCCTTTATTTATGCACTAAATACATAAATACAGTATATTGAAACAAAATTGTAAGCTATATGTTCATTCAGTAAAAAAGAGTTAATTATTCTCAGGAGTTATAGCTAGCAGGCATATGGAACCTCAAAAAGTCAGCAACTACCTCATAAAGCAAATGTGTGTAGCTTATGGCACTTATTTTGGTTGATTAATCTTTGACGGCTAAGTCTGTGATCTTCGTCTAGCACCCCAGATTCTTCTTCTTCTTTGGCAATCACCTGTAGCAAAGTAAGATTGTCTTCCATAAACAAGGTTTTAACAATGAATCCGTAAGTGACTGTGGAGGCCAGTTAATAATAATAATAATAATAATAATAATAATAATAATAATAATAATAAATTTTATTTATATCCCGCCCTCCCCAGTCGAAGCTGGGCTCAGGGCGGCTAACAACAATAAAACAGTACAAAAGTACAGCATAAACAACACTCTAAAATCATTCATTATAAAATTAATTAATTCAAGCCACTGGCAACCATTGGGCCAGAGCTCCGCAAAGATTGCCGAAGGAGGGAGTCAGGCTGTGCCCTGGCCAAAGGCCTGGTGGAACAGCTCTGTCTTGCAGGCCCTGCGGAAAGATGTCAAGTCCCGCAGGGCCCTAGTCTCTTGTGACAGAGCGTTCCACCAGATCGGAGCCACAGCCGAAAAAGCCCTGGCTCTAGTTGAGGCCAGCCTAACTTCTCTGTGGCCTGGGACCTTCAAGATGCTTTTATTTGAGGACCGTAAGTTTCTCTGTGGGGCATACCAGGAGAGGCGGTCCCGTAGGTACGAGGGTCCTAGGCCGTATAGGGCTTTAAAGGTTAAAACCAGCACCTTAAACCTGATCCTATACTCCACCGGGAGCCAGTGCAGCTGGTATAGCACCTGGTGAATGTGATGTTGCAGCAAAGACCCCGTAAGGAGTCTTGCTGCAGCATTCTGCACCCGCTGGAGTTTCTGGGTCAGTCTCAAGGGCAGCCCCACGTAGAGCGAGTTACAATAATCCAGTCTGGAGGTGACCGTCGCGTGGATCACAGTGGCTAGGTCAGGGCGAGAGAGGTAAGGAGCCAACTGCTCAGCTTGGCGGAGATGGAAAAATGCCGCCTTTGTTATAGCTGCAATCTGCGCCTCCATGGAAAGGGAGGTGTCAAAGATTACACCCAAACTCTTAACGGACGGTGCTGGCACTAATTGCGCCCCCGCAAGAGATGGGAGTTGCCCCCCCCCCCAATCCCATATCGTCCCGTCCCAGCCACAGGACCTCTGTCTTCGAAGGATTTAGCTTCAACCGGCTCCCACGTAACCATCCAGCCACAGCTTCCAAACATCTGGTCAGTGTGTCTGGGGCCGAGTCAGGATGGCCATCCATCAACAGATAGAGTTGGGTGTCATCAGCATACTGATGGCAACCCAGCCCAAAACTCCGGACAAGCTGGGCGAGGGGGCGCATAAAGATGTTGAAAAGCATCGGGGAGAGTATCGCACCCTGAGGTACTCCACACACCAAGGAGTGGCGCGATTACACTTCCCCCCCAAGCGCCACCCTCTGTCCCTGACCAGAGAGAAACGAGTGCAGCCATTGAAGGACTGTGCACTGGATCCCCACATCGGCAAGGCGGTGGTCCAGAAGTTCGACCATGTCGAAAGCTGCTGACAGATCTAGAAGAATCAGCAGCCCCGACCCGCCTCGATCCAGCTGTCTACGAAGATCATCTGTTAGGGCAACCAGAGCCGTCTCGGTCCCATGACCAGTGCGGAAGCCGGACTGGAATGGATCCAGAGCCGATGTATCATCCAGAAACCCACCAAGCTGTTCAGCAACCGCTCTCTCAATCACCTTACCCAGGAACGGAAGATTCGAAACCGGGCGGTAATTGGATAGATCTAAAGGATCTAATGATGTTTTCTTTAAGAGCGGGCGCACCACTGCCTCCTTCAGTTCCCCTGGGAATGTCGCCGTGCCAAGGGACAAATTGATGATATCCCCCAGGAGGGCCCGCACCTCGTTTGGACACGCTCTAATCAGCCAAGACGGGCACGGGTCAAGAGGACAGGTGGTGGGCTTTCCAGCTTGGAGGTGTCTGTCCACATCAGCTGGGGATATCCGGTCGAAGTGGTCCAATACTGGACCCGAGGACAGTCGAGGGGCCTCCAGTTCCTTTATTGTATCCAAATTGGCAGGGGGGTCATGGCGGAGCAACAAGACCTTCTCCGCAAAAAAGCTCGCAAATGCCTCACAGCTGTGTGTCAAATTGTTATTTAAATTTGGCTGTCCCTCAAGGGACGTTAAAGACCTGACTATACTAAATAATTGCACCGGGCGAGAGCTAGCAGATGCAATGGAGGCCGAGAAGTAAGACTTCTTAGCAGCCTTCACCGCCATCTCGTAGGTTTTCATAAAAGCCCTATAAGATGTTCTTGAGGCTCTGTCACGGGCACCCCGCCATACTTGCTCTAGCCGTCTGAGGTCCCGCTTCATTTTCCGGAGCTCCTCCGTAAACCAGGGAGCCTGGTTTTTGCGGGGTCGCAGAGGGCGCTTAGGTGCGATCTCATCGATGGCTGCCAGGAGCTGGATATTCCAGCCCTCAACAAGCTCAGTCAATGAGTCGCCAGGGGGAGCAAGGTCCCGCAAGGCTTGGCGGAATCTATCAGGGTCCATCAGCCTCTGCGGGCGAGCCCAAATCGGCTCGCCACCTAAGCAGGGTGGGGGTGGAAAGTCAATCCTGGCTTTCAGAGCATAGTGATCAGACCATGGCACCTTCATCGAAGGAGACATGATCACATCTATACCTACGCCAAAGATCAAATCCAGCGTGTGGCCTGCTTGATGTGTGGGGCCCGAAACAAACTGGGAGAACCCTAGTGTCGCCATGGAAGACACCAGGTCCAGAGCCTGTGAGGAGGGAGTGGCATCAGCATGGATGTTGAAGTCCCCCAATACCAATAGGTTAGGGAACTCCAAGGCCCAGCCAGCCACCGCCTCCAATAGGCCTGACAGGGTGGCTGCTGGTGTGCTAGGTGGCCGGTACACCAGCCAGACAGCCAAGCTCTCCTTGGAGCTCCACACTAGGCCAACACATTCAATGCCGGGGATTGATGGTGATGGTAGAGCCCTGAAAGGACAATCTTCCCGGATTAATAATGCCACCCCTCCCCCCCGGCCCACAGTCCGTGACTGGTGGAGGACGGAGAAACCCGGGGGCGCCATCTCTCATAAGGTAACTGTTGCCCCTTCACGCACCCAGGTCTCCGTCACACAAGCCAGGTCGACCCCCTGCGAGATAAAGAGCAGTTCTTTTGAGGCTTCAGGCCCCGCCCTGGGCCAGGTGGTAAGTGGCAGGAAGGAGCAGGGCCCTCAGGCACTCACACAGGGGAGAAATCCTGGGCAGCAGAGCAGTCCTTTTGAGGCTTCAGGCCCCGCCCCGGGCCAGGTGGTAAGTGGCAGGAAGGAGCAGGGCCCTCAGGCACTCACACAGGGGAGTTCTGGATCCACATGTCCCTCCACAGTGGGGACATTGGTTTCTGGGTGGGAGTTGATCACGGTGTGGATTTGCCAAGCGTGCCTTCCTCTTAGCATGTTTCTCCCTTGCGTCCTGAGTTCGAGTGTCTTCAAAGCCCATGACACCTTTGGTAAAGGCTGTTCTCCAACTGGAGCGCTCGCAGGCCAGTGTTTCCCAGTTGTCAGTGTTTATACTACATTTTTTTAGATCTGCCTTGAGACAGTCTTTAAACCTCTTTTGTTGACCACCAGCATTACACTTTTCAATTTTTAAATTCAGAATAGAATGGTTGCTTTGGATTAAGATAGGGAGGATAAAGGAGAGGTAAAATGTTTAGTTTTGGATAATTTCCATTACAAATTGCAAATGCTTGGTATAGACAGGCATCATCATCATAACTTATTTATATGCTGACCATCTGACTGGGCTCCCCAGCCACTCTGGGTGGCTTCCAACAACAATAACTATGAATGATACAGTCAGCTCGCAATGTACGTGGGAATTACATTCTGGGGATCATCCTTAAAGCCAAAAGCGCATATAGTCAAAACACAGACGGTTCAGTGGTGGATGAGATTGCCAAAATATTTTCCCGCGGATGCCCAACCCTTTATTATTATTTGCCAGCAATTTATTTCAAGAATAAATTGTCAATGTGAAAATATCTTCACCAGGTTAGCTTGCATCAAGCAGATTAAAATTCTGAAAGCAGTAGAGGGCAACCTGCCACATCCACAAACCTGTGGATAGAATCACAGTTGGTGGAATTGAAAGATTCTTACTTGACATTTCTGCCAATTGTGTGGGCCAGTCACTTAGCCTAACCAACACCACAGGGTTGTTGGGAGGATGAAATGGGGGGCGGGAACCATCTTGAGATCTTTGGAAGATAAAGGTGGTATTTAAATATAAATATAAATATGTATAAATAAATACATAAAAAGTAACTGGTGTACTCTTGATTTTCTAATATAACACACAGTAGTGATACCTGTAGTTGCAAGTGTGCTGAACCACACGGACAAAAAGCTCAGCAACTTTGATCGGCCCCAGGCACTGGTGGTCCTCCCAATGCCACTTGCTTGTCACTCCCACTGTCCCTCACCATTGGCCATGCTGATGGAAAATGGAGACCAACTACATTCCGACACTCTTAGCTAGATCAATCTCCTAACTTAGCATTAGGGATACAGAGTTCGCTACCCATGCAGATTTATCTTTCCCATTACCAGGTGGGAACTTTGTACTATACTCTGGCAACTCTTTTTCTGCCCATAACTTGCTGATTGGGATATTTAGCCCAATGAAAGTGCCCCCTTGTTTTAATACACACTGTGTGATAATATACGCATGAGATTATAGATGAAGTTATTGAAAAGGAAAATCTGACCTTCAAGAGCAGGAAAAAACCTTTTTGCTTTTCTTCCTGGCAGCCTTCTGTTTTCCTACCAGTCAAAAATCATTGCATGTGACATGCACTATGATGAGGTTTTTTTTACTCTTTATAATAAAGCACTTGACATTTAGATTTTATTGTGATGTGTAAAAGTCCCAGGCAGAAGCTGATTAATGTGGGCACTTTGCAGTAGGGGACAAAAAGAAGGTTGGAGACAGTTTACTCTGAAATTTGTAATGACTCGGAATGTTAAATGCTATATTCTTTCCTTTGCCTGTCAGGAGAATTACTAAAGTAAAAATATGTGCTTCTTTTTGTGGCTTGTATTTTCCTTTTTATTGGTAGCTTGTACATTGTGTAATGCTACAATAGTTCGCACACAGTTCTTTCATATGCTGTTAGTTAAATGAAATGGACAGTAATGACCATAAGCCTAATCAAATTTTCTTAGAGGTAACTGAGGCTCTAATTCTGTACATGCTTCACTTTGACTTACTTCTGAGTAAACATATGAGATCAGGCTCTTTGAATTCATTGAGACACTGCCAGAGAAGACTACTTAGGATCTCAGTGTAGCACCCTAATTCTTCTTACTGGACTACCACATTTGTGTTTGGGTGCGAATGTCTCAGCGCACTACTACAGAACACAGTGATAATCGTCAAGGCTGGCAAGTGAGCAAGACAGTTCCTGATGATGATGGACAGAGACATGGTCAAAGCAGCATGTGAAGGCAAAAAACCAAAGTCAGTGGCCGAGGGAAGGTGCACTGGTGGGCACCTCACTGAGTACACAGGGAGCTGGGTTAATCTTTGTTAAGAAGGCAAGTTGCTTAGCAAAAGAGCAGCAGGAGAAAGTACTAGAGGTTTATAGCTCCTGGTGAAGTATCATTGGCTCACATGGTCACCTGATGCAATGCAGAATCAGCAGCGCTTTGCCTGGGTGTGGCAGACAGCAGGCGTAATATGTCTGGTGTTCTTCCTTCCAGACAGCTGTCCTGACAATGGTCAAGGGTACAGTTTACATGCCATTTCATTTCTGGAAAGCTGCCTTTACTGGTGCAGAGAGTACTGTGCTTGAGTTGGGTTGCCAGTGTTCTCAGGTTTATAATGGTGTTCCAGCTGTGCTGCAGGAAAAAAACACTGGTACAAAGATTGAACGTTGTTCTTTTTGCATGCATTATTTGTGTATGAAATGCGGAGGATGGGAGGAATTTGACATAGCGCTATGGCGATAATTCTGACTGCTCAAGCATTTCAACTTGCCAGACAGAACGATCTCACCTCTCTTTCCCCACGCACTCTTTCTGGAGTTTCCCCCCTGACCTCCCACAAGTGCAGGAGGGTGGGGGCAACCCCACTGCTACTGGAAGTCATTGTGCTGGCTTCCATTCATTGTCAATCCAGCCCAGCCTCTAAAGGAAGAAAGCTGTTGAAGGGAGGTGGGAGATACTTGAAAAGCAGAGGCTGGTCGGTCGAGCAGTTTGAGTTTGAGGAGGTGTGTTATTGGCAGTACAGTTTCTAGCAGAATAGGAAACATCTGGGTTTACGTTAGACAGGATACTAAGTGTGGTATCTCCTTTGTGTCTGATTCATTTCCTATACTCTAGACTGGTATTTTCCTGCTCTGTCTTCATTATTAAGCAGCATTTAATAAGTTTTTTTATATCCCAGTAGCCTTCAAAACAACTCTGAGGAACTTAAGTAGACCATGTATGGAAATTGGGGAAGTTGTTTTGAAATTGAGAACTTGTTTCTACCACTATTACTACTAATCTTATTATTTATGTCCTCCCATCTGACTGGGTTGCCCCAGCCACACTGGGCAGCTTCCAACAAAATATTTAAACACAAAGAACCTCAAACATTAAAACCTCCCTGTACAGGGCTGCCTTCAGATGTCTTCTAAAAGTCAGATAGATGTTTGTTCAAGAAGCACAATACTTTTGCAATACAAATAGCATGTGGACTACAAAATGACTCAAAGTTGTATGATCCATCTTGTCTCAAGTCAATAAGTTGGTTTGTAAACCAGCTGAAGTTGGCAGTGTGGTGGTCAGATCATTACACAAACAAGCTGCATTTGAGTATGAAATTTTAAGGGGAAATAAAAGTGGAATAGGTCCCTAGTATGTTTGCATACTGGGCAGGGAACAAAAACATTTCAGTACATAATAAAAGAGTGTGATTTAACTTGATATTGCTGAAGGGAAGACATTTAAAATGGTCACTTCTAGATAATTTGGAATGCTCTTAGTTCATTCCTAGAAATAAGCAGCCAGCCAATCTCTTGAATTCCCAAAATAAACCTTTAAGCCTGTCAGAAATTATTCAGTATCAAATATTTGTGTGTGGAGTCCAGATGATTCAGGGTGGGTAAAAAGATGCCAAGACTTTCAGAACAGTGCCATTGGCCTGAATTCAGGTTCAGTTGGAACAGATCAAAAGATGTAGGGCATAATCCACTGGAAAACATATCCTGCACAAAATACAAATCCCACTAAAATTTATTGGGAGCACAAATTTGGGAGTCAGTATCCAAATGTAATAGCCTAAGTCTAGGGAGAGAATGCTTGACCAGTTCCTTGTAAACAGACATTCTCCATGCATACAACTTCTGAATAGATTAAAAACTCACAAAAATGCAGTGTGCGCGCGTATGTTTGTGTATGAGAGATATTGTTGGCAAGAACAATGCACACAGTCTTTGTGAAGGGTAGGCTTGTATTCCTTATGGTAGCACTTCGCCAGTTTTGTGCCTCAGACATTGTAGGTTGTACAGGGTGTAATCACTTCTGTTGGAAGTGGCATTAGTTTTCGGAACAGCTCTTGCAGTTCATAGCAAAGGTGCATGGTTGTTTGTTTGTTTGTTTTCTCTATAAAAATTCCTACCTATATTTGAATATGACTTGTAATTTGTAGATCTTTTTGATGATGGTTAAAGAATTGCTGCAAGTGTTTTAGGGTACATTATTAATAATCAGCTTATTGTACCTGTTGGCATATTTCTACGTGAGGAATTTATACCTTGCAATATCTTAATGACCTTATGGTTATTTACTATTATTCATTACATTTATATAGGTGCTTATCAGTAGCCCCTGACTTACAACAACACAGTATTTCAAAAAACAATTTAATAGCTTAAACCAGTGTTTACCAAACTTGGGTCTCCAGCTGTTTTTGGACAGAAACTCCCATCATCCCTAGCTAGCAGGACCAGTGGGAAACACTGGTTTAAATCAACAATAAAATACAGCAAAAAAGTCCTTGCCACAGGCAGCTTAAACCAGTTTACAGCCCAGATTTAAAACATGAATAAAAAGCTCTTTACGTCATGCCAGAAAGATTGCATAGGAGGCATCAGTCTAGCCTTTCTGGATATTCTGTACCAAAAAGCAACTCTGTGTAGCCGCTTGCCTTGATGAAGCACCTGGAACAAGGGATGAAGAGGATCCTAAGGTTCTGGTAGACTGTTTCTTCAAAATCCACTTCTGTGTAACTTGCAGATCCTAGTTCATGTCCCACCTTTTGGAGCAATGCAAAATAAATTTGCTCCATCATTCTGACATACTGGTACGTACAAAGTAACATACAAGATAACTAATAACCCTAGTTTAGTTATTTATTTTATCCCATGATCAGATAAAATTGTTCTTTGTATATTTTGGAAGTTCAATGTTATTGTCTCGCTTTTATACATTTTCACCCACTCCCTTTGTTTATTTATAAACATGGTGTTTGAATGTGCCTTTTATCTAATCCAACTTGTTCTCACTCATTCTTATTGAGAACCTTTTGATCAAAATTTAGGACCCTTTATTCTACAGCTAACATGATTTGAAACATGGTTTGATCTTTTTATACAGAAGGAGAAACTCTTCTATTACAGACACCCTAGTTTAGTGGTGATAGTTTTTTTATTTTGAGAAGAAACCCACCCACCCCTCAAATGATTTAGCTAATGTGTAATTCTGTTGCCTCTTTCCTTTCCCTCCACAATGTAAAGCATGAATTACTCCCAATTATCAGCAGACCAATTTAGTGCATTCAAAATAAATTGTCCAGCAGCACCTTAGAGACCAGCTAAGTTTGTTGGTATCTGAAGAAGTATCTAAAGAAGTGTGCATGCACACGAAAGCTTATATCAAGAACAAACTTGGTCTCTAAGGTGCTACTGGACAATTTTTTAATATATTTTGACTGCGTCAGACCAACACGACTACCTACCTGAATTTAGAGCATTCAGTTTGTTGATGATGATAGGATGTTGTGCTTGGTAAATACAGGGTGAGTCCTTTAAAAGAGGCCCCGTGGATACAGAGTACACATGTTCCACGGGGCCTCTTTTAAAAGACACACCCTGTATAAGATTACATTTTACAGGAGCAAATTTTTGGCTATTCAGTGGTTTTGAATTAGGCTGTGTTGAAGCCATAGAAGTATATTCACTAGAAATGTTTGTACGCATTTACTCTGCATTTATATGTAAGCATTGTCCACCCAATTACCTGTTCATTGTTCCTTGCTGCTCTCAAAACCAATGCTGATAGGTGATGCTAGTCTGTGGGGCTATGCTTAACAAATTGGTGATTAGGCTTCTTTTGTAAGTAAAGGCTTACTTGCAGGACAAGCATAGGTACCTTACAGTGATAGAATGTAGATACCAATTAGGTACAGTATTTGAGTTTAATAAAGTGTACTAAATTGATTCCCGAGTGCTGCCAGTGGTCACTATTCCATATGAGATTAAATTTATTTTTAGTATGTTGAATCTGCTACTGGATGTATGTAATCCTGCTAGGCTAAATAAAAATAGACCAAGACCATGCCAGCAATAGTAACTGAAGTCCATTTTAAAACTGCATTGTTGGCTTTATTTTGGTTAATGAACCTCTACCTGGTAACCTGTGCTACAATCAGGGCTGGCGAAAGGACCTGAATCTGGGCTTAATTGCATAGCCAAGAAAGGGAAAGGGTTGTGGTGCAGGCACAAGGCTAATTCATATCTCAGCATATTACTGCCAGATACAATCATCTGAACTGGACCATGGAGTATGAAAGAAAGGGCAATTGCCCAAGAGCACAGTACATGTGTGACTCACCTGGTTTTGACAGGTTTAGCCCTCTGTCAACTGAAGCTTTTGGCTCCGTTACTGACACACTGACACTCTTTCAGTGGTCGTCTGCATTACTTGAGCTTCATTTTCTTGAAGGAATAGTGAAATGAATAAAATTGAAGAATTTGTGTATTTTGCATTCATTTGTCACAGCTACTGCTTTCCCCCACAAGAACTGAAATGAGCATAGCTTTTGTGATCAAACCATTTCCTAACTAAATAGATACAACAATTTATGTGAAAGGAATTGTGCTCATTTGCTGAACACACACACTGATTTCCCCCCTCTTAAGTTCTTGTACGTGCTTTGGAAAATGGCAAAATGAATTTTCTCCAGGATTACATTAAAATTAGATGATCTTTGCTCAGGTTTTATTAATATTGGTTTCTAAAAGACTACAGGTAGACTCACTCTAGTTTTTTCTGTTTTCCCCCCTAGTTACAATAACCTCAACTGGCGAAAAAGGTAAGAATGTTTCTTCACATATATTTCTTTGCATAGAGTGCATATATTCATTAGCCTTGGTAAAAAGATGACCTTTTGTTTGAGTTTTAGAATTCCATTTATGTATTTTTATTAAGAATGACACAAATCTGCCCTACTCTTGTGTTCCTGCATGCCACTGGTTATGCATGTATGTGCTTCCTTGCTTATCTCTTCTTTTAGTTTCCCTCTTATAGTTGCTGCCTATAATTATAATCCTTCTCCCTTGTGGTTGCTGCCTATAATTATAATCCTATCATCCTTGGAATTAGCACAGAGAGAAAATAAAGTGATGTAGCTAGGACACATTTAAAAAATGGGTGGTATCGGTAATGGATTTTCCATAGAGAAAAATTGCCAGGTCTGCATCGGTTTAGCATGCTAGACATGCATTTGGAAAGTTGTGAGAAGTTGATCACCAAAAAAGTTCCCAGGGAGAGTTTACCTGGCAGTTTAGGAGCCTCACATTGGGCTATTCATAAGCTGAAGTACTGCATCCTGAGAACTGCTGTTGCTGCCACCTGTCAGGGTTAGGATTCATTCCTTTTCCCAAGGAGTGTGTTGGAAGCTGCTGGGAATTGCTCTCACATTATTTCTGCATGAGAAATTTGGGCTGGAGTGTGGGGAGAGAATGCTTGTAGAGTACAGTGGTACCATGGTTCTCAAACTGAATCTGTTCCGGAAGTCAGTTCCAAAAGCAAAGCATTCCAAAACCAAGGCATGCTTTCCCATAAAAAGTGCCAAACTTAATCCATTCTGGAAGTCTGTTTGACTTTCGAAATGTTTGAAAACCAAGGCGCAGCTTCTGATTGGTGCAGGCGCCCCAGAAACAATAGCCGACAACCATATCGGACGTTCCACTTCCGAAAAACGTTTGAAAACCGGAAGACTTACTTCTGGTTTTTCGGCGTTTTGAGAACCAAGGCGTTTAAATACCAAGACGTTTGAGAACCAAGGTACCACTGTATAGAATTTAGGAAAGGTTGCCAGTCTCCAGAAAGCTTTTCTTTACTGAAAAGACTATTTGCCTTGATGTTTGAACAGTGGTATGAAGCAACTGTCATTCTCTTTATTTTACTTTCTAGTATGTTAATCTTTCTGCTGTTACTGCGGTTGGAAGAATTCCATTTGACTTCAAACACATTTCTCGAGATTGTGTAGCTACCATAGACATAACACATTCTCTACCAGTTTAAATGTGGCTTCATGCAAAGAGAAGGATTCATGTTATTATGTAGCTGCTTAGTTTTTTGTGTTCTATATTATAACTCAAGCACTGCTAGGAAGATTCCTCCCCCCCCCCCCCCGATGTATTTCTTGTCAATAAGAAATTCAGTTTGGCGCAAATAAATTTTTACTCTGAAAGTGTGGCCCAGAGAAAGAAAAACATTTGAGAACCACTGTAGTATTGCAGTTCCATAGGGAGGGAATAGCTGCTTAATCGATTTAAACCTGTGGGATGCGTATTTCCTGATTTTGCATTTCAGATTTTATCTTGAGATGCTTGTTTGAAGGATTGCCAAAGTGAGTGTCTGTCTGTGGGAAACCTAATTCATGTATATTCTGATCTATATTGCTAGGTTAGCTTTCTTATTACCCAGTCAGCTGAATTTTTCCATTTGGCATTTGTTTTCCTCCTCCTTGTGAAGCCTGTCCTTGGTCTCACTGTTTAGTGTTCTTTTGTTGGTAACCACACTAGTTTGATTATTTAGTTTCTTCCACTTTCTGGATACTGTATCTGAATCTGTAGGAAAACACTTGTGGTAGAACTTTCTCTTATTCTGCGCTACACCTATAAAGTAGGATGCTTAATTTAGAAGAAGAAGCGGGGGAAAGCAACAGAATTATGGTTCTGCTTGTGCTAAGCCACAAGAGCCACAACGAAAAGGTCCCAGTAATAGTCTCACAGTTCCTTTCTGAGGAAAATAAAATCACTAAAGCAAGATGCTGTATAGAAACTGCTAGTAAATCAAGATTAGTATTGAATGCATGCAGTTCCTCAGTTAAATTAATGCATTATGATTGCAATCAAACAAGAATTGCCTGACATTATTTGGATTTTTGTGAATTATTTGGATATAGACCCTTCAATAATAAAGTCCTACTTATAATTCCTGGAATTAAGAACTATTCAAACTCCAAACTTAGAAAACCTCAAGCTTGATTACTTTTCTACTTAAAATAATAATAATTTTAAACATTCATATTTCCCCTCTGGATAATATCTGCAAGGATATATTCCAGAAAGACTACATATAAATATTTTAAACACTTAAGAATTAAATTAAATAATATTCTTGGCAGAGTTTTAAGGTTTCATATAACTTTCTATAAGAAAGACTGCCGCAGGAAAATCTAGCATGTGCACGATGTCTTTGGAGCAGATGGAATCCCCTAATGTTTCTGGGATTGGACTGAAGCTTAATTGTATATCTTCTTAAACTTCTATCCTTTATCAGACTGCGAAAGTAGGTCAATAATTTCTCCTTTGGTGTGAGAATATGACAGAAGTAACATTAAATATTCAACACCATGCAGCAGTTTTCCCCACCCCATCAGTTAGTTATACAAAGTGCTTTCTTTCGCCATTCTTAAGATTCTTCTGTAGATGCTTGGTAGAATTGGTAGTATAGCAGCAACTGGATTTAAGATGCAATAGCAGGCCTGCTAATTAGTATTTTGTTATCTTCTTAATGTAGCTTAAATATACCTATTTAGAAAATCAGGTTGGATTAGGCCACTGGAGGAACATATGGGCCAAAAAGCGACTGCACTTGGCAGTCTTGTAAATTAGTTGGGAACAGCTACCAATTGCTTCTTAATCCATAGTGTGTTAGCCTGGTAGCACTAGCTAAGGAG
Source organism: Podarcis muralis (assembly GCF_964188315.1). Classification (NCBI taxonomy): domain Eukaryota; kingdom Metazoa; phylum Chordata; class Lepidosauria; order Squamata; family Lacertidae; genus Podarcis; species Podarcis muralis. Next base: position 25,043,506 of record NC_135658.1, on the reverse strand, counting down.
GAATTGCTTCTGGGTGAATGAGAAGGCTGCTGCAGGAGAGATGGAGCTCCCCAGTCGTTTTCGTAGGCTAGTAGCTTTGAAGACTTATTTACAAGACTGTTAGAAATGTGAGCCACCAATTTACTACATTGACGTGAACCTCTGGTGTGACAGCCCTTTAGACAGCCATCTTCAAATATCTCAAGGGCTTTCACATGGATAATGGAGCAACCTTGTTTTCTCCTGATCCAGAGGCTAGGGCCTGAACCAGTGGCTTCACGTTACAAGAAAGGGGATTCTGACTACACATCAGAAATAACTTTCTGACAGTAAGAGTTGTTCGACAGTGGAGCAGGCTCCCGCAAGAGGGGATGGACTCTTCTTCCTCGGAGATTCCTAAGCAGAGGTTGGATGGCCATCTGTCAAGTATGATCTAGTTGAGATTCCTGCATTGCTGGGGATTGGACTAGATGACCCTTGGGATCTCTTCCCACTCTACAGTTCTAGGATTCTATGATCTGCCTGTTCTGGTGCACAAGTGTGTTTGTGTGTGTGCTACGTCCGTACAATGTAATAGGTTTCATGTCACTGTAATCCCACTTTGAATTGAGATTAGGTGAGGAATACATGTTAGGAAGAGTAATTGATCCTTAAGGCACTAAACAACTCTTTCCCAGATAATGACTTGATAGCACCAATTTTCACAGCATTTTTAGAAGAAAATATTTGTTCTTAAAAAAGTGTATAATAATAGCAGTATCAAAATGTTGGTTTGCAATTATATAGTGCTCTAGTGCTACCTAGAAGGGTCTTTTAAAACTGATATACCATTTCTTAAATATGACATTTTTAATGTTTTAGAAAACAGCACACAATTTAGCAGATATCTTCTTTGTTGTGTCTTATGCCAAGCTGCATTGATATACAAAATAACTATGCACTCAAAATAAAGATTTCTATTTGCCTCTCTTTCTTTTGCCCTTTATACACGTATGAGAACTCTGGAAGAGACTATATATAACTGTTTTACTATGCTATATTTATAATGCTTAACCTCAGTGACAGATATTACCTGTTTTCATTATTTGAATTTGAAGCAGTCCTTAACTCAGAGGCTCAATTTAGACACCAAGCCAAACTAGTTGGCACTTAATACCAGTAGTACAACCTGTCCCAAGGTTTCAGCTTCCAAACAGTCAGGCAAACCATGGTTTAGAGCTGCTTTTCTGTTTTTGTTTTTGTTTTGTTCTGTGTCTGCTCAGCAGGTGCATATTTAGGTGCGGTAGCCTCTGAATACCTACATCAAACAGTGACTTCTGATTCTGGTTTGTTAGCCACTTGCAAACCATGACTTATCAGTGGGGACATCATGCCAAACCATAGTTTAGCTTCAGTAAACCATCATTTGGTTTGATGTCTGAATTGAGTTGTATGTTAGATTTGGCTTTGCTTTAGCATGCTTACACTGAATTCTTACAGCATCCTAAAGCAGGTGATTAAAAAAGAAATAGAATCATATTATGATTGAAATTTAAAATGTGTTTAAAATCTGGGTTAAGTTATAGTTTCTATAGGTTTTTTTCTCTTCAGAGCTGGCCAGGATAGCACACCATTTGTTCTGCGACCATCTCTTCAAAGTTATTTTGCTGATACAATGAAGAAAAACCATTGCATTTTTGTTTTGTTACTTCAGCTGTATTCACTAAAACCTTATTTGTATTTTTTTATTGCAGTTGTCTACCTTGTGGTTTTCCATCTGTCGTTTGTCATGTTTGTGTGGTCCTATTGGAAGACTATTTTTACATCTCCTGCCTCTCCTTCTAATGAGGTAAAGGTTAACTTTGGCAAAATGTTGCCTTTCTTACAACAGAATTGTTTTTGCTACTAATGTATAATGTGGCTTGCTTTTTCATTTCCATTCAGTAAGTAACCCTCTTCTGTTGTGAATGAAATTCTTAAGAATATTTTCTATGATTAACACATCATTGATGCCAACTTTGCATTTCATTAATTTGGACATTAATTGTTCACGTTTCCATATGCTGTAATCCAATAATGTGGCATTCAAGTAGGAGATGTTGTTAATCAGTTTCTTAAGCTAATATTTTGAAATGGATATGAATTAGTTCACTGTATGTGTATCTCTGTAAGCATCCTTATTTTAACAATATCCCATTGTGCTCAGTGACAAGTCTCATACTTGTTTAGGAATTCTTTTAATTGTGAGTAGACTCCAAGCAATACGCAAGCACAATATGGAAGAGCACTAAGTCAGCAGGGAGCCACCATATGGGGTTGTGGCGCTCATCTCACTTTATTGGCTGAGGGAGCTGGCGTACAGCTTCCAGGTCATGTGGCCAGCAGGACTAAGCCGCTTCTGGCGAACCAGAGCAGCGCATGGAAACGCTGTTTACCTTCCCGCTGGAGCGGTACCTATTTATCTACTTGCACTTTGATGTGCTTTCGAACTGCTAGGTTGGCAGGAGCAGGGACCGAGCAACGGGAGCTCACCCCGTCACAGGGATTTGAACCGCCGACCTTCTGATTGGCAAGGTAACCACCAAGAATAGGGAGACAATGCTTGCTATAGATCAGCAAGTCCTAGGCTCAGTGATTTAACCCACAGCGCCACCCGCGCTTTTTTTTTTTTTAAAAAAAAGACTTGTGTGTAGGTAACCTAAATATTGTGACCCATGCAAATTACAAAGATGTTACCATTTGTTTGGCTACTCTGCACCACACTGCATCTGTTAGGCCTAGTGCAGATAAGGTATTTCTGATCTCCTAACCATGGTTTCCCTGTGTTCTTACCCAGTTAAATCCTTCAGTTTTATTTATTTATTAAGATATTTTAGACATTGGTCACAGTTCCCACAGTGAAGGAGTTTTGGTCTCTTTTGTGGCCAAGTCTGTTATACCAAGATTGTTATCGCACATAGTTGAGATTTCGTTATATGGAGGAAGCTGAGGTTGCCAGGGAGCATGTGTGTCAATTCCTAACAAGACTGGGTCAATTGACCAGTTAGCTAAGCTTTCATTAAGAGGAATATGTAGCAAAACCTCTTACTTGGGACAAGGCATCTCCCGTCCCATTACTTGCACACTTGCTATGTAAAGGACCAGGGCTGTCGTATAAGACATATTAATTACATCTTGCCACAATTGCTTTGAGTTACCTCCTCCAATTCAGTATGTATTCTTGGGTAGCAATAGAGAGGTACAGATCTAACTGATAGAAAAATGCATTCTTGTAGATTGAAATAATAGGAAATCTGTGTTTAAAGAGCACGCTCCCTGCGTAGAGCATCTCTTTATTCATAAATTATGGTGGATTTATCTCCAAGTTGATGGTGTCCAACATGCTCTTTCAAATACCTAATGCAAATATAAAGGAGTATTATTATAGTTTATTAAAACAACCATTCTTACATAGTGGGGAAGCTTTCACTACAAAAAGCATTGACTGCAGGTTTTGCTGTACTGCAATGCCACATTTTGTAAATGAAAAGAACAATTGGTTTTGTCTGACACCCTGGAAAGAAACAGGAGAACAAAGGGATGCTGTTTTTTTCTGGATTAAATGGAAAATATTCTGCACCTTGCTTGAAACCCTTCTAGGGTTTTTTGTTTGCTTTTTGCGAGCTCATGTTATTTCAAATGTATGTAGATATTGTTGGGGAAGAAGATGATGTGGCCCTCTTAGCACCTAAAGATGATATAAATGGAGCATTGCTTCAAGAATTTCTTGAATCAGTCAGTGTTCTGGTGGTGGTGGTGGTTTTACAAGTGTTTTAAAGTATCCTGGTTCCTTATCGACATAAACAGCTTGTCTGAGTTTCATCTTTTAAAAGCTTCTTTGCAACACCCTTGCTCTTGACTAGCTGCCAGAATATTTACATGATGTTCTTCTTACTTGGGGCAGACATGCCCTGCAAAGTAAATTATTATCAACTGAGCAAGTCCCTTAGACATTCTGGATGTACAATTACTTTACAGCTATTAGTGTCTTCCTGGGTACATTTTATTCTGTTATGTCCTGACAAGGACATTTAAATGGCCCCTTCTCCAGGGCTTTAACAGTAAACCGACTCAACAAAAATAAGCTGGAAGTATGAAATTTCACCTGCTAAATTTATGTGCATCACACTGATGTTAAAGAACATGGGGCAGGGCCAGAAACAAAGCAGTCTTAGTAATATGGGGGGGGGGGCACATCTTGGGAATGGACCAGAGGCTGAAACTGGTGTAGAATGCAGCAGCTATGTTGCTTGTGGGAGCAAACTTCCTCCAGCCTGCAGCACGTTGCTTGCGGGATTTGCACTAGCTACCAGTCTGTTACTAGGTCAAGTTCAAGGTGTTGGAACCAACATATAAGGCCCCATACGTCTCAGGACAATGTTACTTGAAAGACAGCATCCAGGCATAGGCAAACTCCGGCCCTCCAGATGGTTGGGACTACAATTCCCATCATCCCTAGCTAGCAGGACCAGTGGTCAGAGATGATGGGAATTGTAGTCCCAACCATCTGGAGGGCTGGAGTTTGCCTATGCCTGGATATACCCCGCCCATTGCTGGGTTTTCCAGTAGATCCCTGAAATCTACAGGAAAGTTTCTCCTGCAAGTACCAAAGATTTCAAAATTCCACTCCATGGTAACTTGGAGTAGAGGTATTAATACAGCCGTTCCTGTTCTGTTGAATAGCATTCCTGTCAAGATTCTATAGGCGCCCACTATCCACTTTCTGAAAACAATGGAAGATATTTTTCTTCCAACAGGCTTTCCCAGCTGAGTGAATGGGTCTTTGCAATGAGTGCCAATTTTGTATTGCTTTAGATTTGTTTTAAATGTATCTGCTGGGGTTTTTTGTGTTTTTAACTGGTTTTTGTTTTGTTTTTTGTTTTGCTATTTTGATTGTACACTGCATTGAGACAGTTGTGGAGACTTTAATCAGTGAATTAATAATGATGCTGATGAAGACCAGTTTATAATCTGGTTCTCAGAGTAGTTAAACACATTATGGAACAGTGCATAATGAGAACTTTGGGTCTTGAGGTTGTGGTGGCCATGGTCCTTGGAGTCCCAAGACATGCTCCTCATTGGATTGTGCTGAATAGTTTGATATCAACACCTGTGAAAAAGGGAAATTCTATGTTCTTTCCTGCACCCTTTCTCCACATCTGCTCTGGAGGCTTAGGGGAACTCGTAGAACAGATATGTTGCAGGGAGAGGGGAGTGAAAGGAAGTTCTGTTGCACAAATGGAAGTCCTTGCACTACCTGAACAAGTTAATGGAATACAGTTCAGAATCCCAAGTCACAGCTGGTGTAAAAAGAACTGTTTCTTCCCTAATTTGTGAGGATGGCAAAGAAAGAAGGAATCATCTTGGAGGATGCATACCAAAGGTGCATTAGTCTTGGCAGACCCAACATCCTGTTTTCTTTAGCCCCCCCCCCCCCCCCTTAAGAAGAAACAAGAAGCAGTCTGTTTAATTCCATTCAGCCTATTAAACTCATAGACCTGGTCAGCAGGCAGCAGCACATATTCACAGAGAGCATCCTACTTTATAACGGGGGGGGGGGGAGTAATTGTTAGCCACTTAAAGAAGCATCCATATAGTACGTTTGGTTTGGCAGCCATACTTGTGTTCAATTCAGTTCTTTTCTCCCAGGTTTTTATTTTGCAGGGGAGGGGTTGCCAGGCAAACATGTGCCTTGAAATGCAGGCTGCACCCTGCATCTGTACCCTGCAAATCATAGAAATTGTAGAGTTGGAAGGGACAAAACCCTGATGCTTTTTCACAGTGATCTAAAAGTTCCTTGTTACACATGAGTAACACTTTCCAAAATAAAACATTTTGAAATTGATTTGTAAAGAATACCTATGGATTTGCTTTCTCCTGCCCATTTCTGCTTTGAATTGCTAACAGAAATCCTTAAAACAAATTGATGTATTGTCTAGCTGCTATCATGTGGCATTAAAAAAACCATAGTTCTGTTGTCTTTTTTCAGTTCTGTTTGTCCAAATCAGATAAGGAACAATATGAAAAAGAAGAGAGACCAGAATCCCAACAAGAAATCCTCAGAAGAGCTGCTAAAGACCTCCCAGTCTATACTACAACAACCTCAAGAGGTTAGCCTGCAAAGAATCCTAGCACTGCATAAACTCCTTAATGATGCTATCAAGTTTGACTGGATTGGGGCCATTCAGCAGGCATGATCCTTAGGCTTACATGTTTCCTCCCTTACTTCCGGATTCTTGGCAAACAATAGTTTGCCATATCATTTGAACCTGGCAAACCAGGATTGGAGAGCTTGGTTTGAATGAGGTTTGCACCCTTGATTCATAGGCAAACCATAGTTCCCTTGATTTGGATAAACAGTTAACCTTTGGTTTTCTGAGAATCTGCAAGTAAGGAAAGTAACTGGCATGCATAAGTGGAAGAGTGGAGAGAGGGAATGCACAATGGTGAGGTTCATACCTGTTAGTTCTTCTAATGAAACCATGGTTTAGCATTGTGTTTCAGCTAATTCACCGTGTTGAACCGTCTAGTTCTTCAAATTGGTTTTAGCCTGTTTTATCTATTAACCAAGAGGCAGACAGGTTTTCTAAAGTAAAACCAGCTCTGGAATTGAACTTTGCATGGAGATGTAGCTGCTTGAGGAGAATTTAAAATACAGATATGTGCATCTGTAGCAGGAGAAGATAGCAGCTGCACTCATGCAATCAAAACTTGGCTTAATAAGCTAGGATGTGTACGAGTTGCACCTGCATGCAACCTCTGTGCTCCCACTTCACTCCTGCTATCACATGAGTGGGAAAACAAACCTTTTAACCATAGCTTCCCATTATGTGCAAACCAGGAACTATGGTTCATGTCTTCCAAACAAGGCAGGATCCGGAAGCCAACTTTAAACAGTGGGTTAAGCCATATTTTAATTCTGCAGACCAGACCATAAGCACATAAGAAGCACCTTGTGGTTCAGCCATTGGTACATCCAGTCCAGCATCCATTTCCCACAGTGGCCAACCAGGTGCCTGTGGGAAACGAGCAAGTAGGACCTGAGTCCAAGAGCACCCTTGTGTCCATATGCTTAAACTAATGTTTACATTACATTTATGTTTCGCTCATCACTTGTCCAAATGTGTCTCTTGCATTCTTGTTCTCGTCATGATAGCTTGCTTCAACCTCTGCTATATGTGAGCTACCGATCACCTTTACAGTACACTGTGTATTATGCTAAAGCAGACTTGGCAGAATCCTGTTTTGAGGTCTAGATTACCTCTGACCTTTGGATTGCTAAACTACAGCTTCATATTTAACACCTTGATTTTAATGTTTAATATAGCCATAAGATACTGCGATAGATGCCAGCTCATCAAGCCTGATCGATGCCACCACTGTTCTGCCTGTGACCTGTAAGTACTTGGGGATACTTAGCCATGGAGTAGGATAGACTTCGTCCGATTTATGCCTCTTAGTGTTGTCAGTATCAAGCACATGTTCACACCTGAAACTACTGTGTTCCAGGTACAGGATGGTTCTCCATAAAAATAAGTTTCACCAGGGAGTTCCTGGGTTTATACCTCATTGTCTTAAACACTATGCTTCTCTGCCTTCACTTTTGCATTCCTGTGTTCTGTTTGCACTTTTGCTGTTGTCTGTACTGCAGTGACCTGCTGGAAGATATTTGCTTGTAGTCATACACTTTAGATTTAGAACTTGCTATGAAAATTAGATATGTATGTTTCACTTCATGGGTGAAAAATTAGTTTGGGAGAGATTTTTTATTGGGGAAATGACTGTAGAAGAGGAAGCATTCTTTCCCCCCCTCTTCAGCTATTTTTTCATTCAGGCTTCCTTGGCTGCTTGTCAGAAAGAGGGGGAGTGGGAGAGGATAACAAACTTTTAAAATAAAAAGTTAAAATCTAAAAAGGAAGGAAGAGGAAGACCTACACAACATCTTGCGTGGCTCTGTAGTGGGTGGGAATTTTGGCAACTGTGATGTTTGCCTGGATGTTGAAATGCTTTAACAGGCTTTGAAAGCTAGAGATTAGATATTAGGGGTATGCACAGGCTCCAGGCCTTGCATTGTATCTGATCTGCTTCTGAAACACTCTGTACTTTCTCTGTTGTGATCTGCGTTTCAGGTTCTCTGCCCCTCTGTATACAATTAAGCTTTGCGTTTTCCTCATTCACTATAATGGATAATCTAACAACAACGATAACATTCCCCTCTTTTGGCCAAAATAACTTACAGACACAGAAGCCCCTCTGGTTAGATTAAGCCTGCCAAACTGCAGACAGATACATCCAGAGGCTTGTGGAGGAGAATTAAAAGGGATGAATTTTTCTCCATAATTCCTGTTGGGTTTGTCTCTTCCTTACCTTAAAATATTTATTTAAAATAAATAATTAAGAGGTGGTATATTTTTAGAAACATGGCAGCTTTGCACCAGTCTTTTTCTGATCGTTGTTTGTGTCCTCTGATAGCCTTTACAGATCTCTGATGGGCCTCATGATACAAGGTGTCGAGAAACCTCTTTGCAGGGTTCTGAAGAGCTCCAGGCTTTTGTTAAAGCAGAGGAACATAGGATTTTCAAAACAAAACAAAACTCAATGAAGCTTTTACTTTTCAAAAAAATTCCCGGTTGTTGCAAAAAATAATAATCCATAGCCTCACTTCTTGCAAAGCCTGTGGGCCACCCTAGAGAAACACAGAGGTAGAGAAACATTGCAATATGGCACGGGGGGGGGGGGGAGAAAAAGAGTGGCAGTGTGACCCAGAGCTTTGTGTGAACCTAATCTGACTCAGAGGATATAATGCTCTCGGCCTCGGTCCAGTATATCTGAAGGAGCGTCTCCATCCCCATCGTTCTACCCGGACACTGAGGTCCACCACCGAGGGCCTTTTGGCGGTTCCCTCACTGCGAGAAGCCAAGTTACAGGGAACCAGACAGAGGGCCTTCTCGGTAGTGGCGCCCTCCCTGTGGAACGCCCTCCCACCAGATGTCAAAGAGAACAAGAACTACCAGACTTTTAGAAGACATCTGAAGGCAGCCTTGTTTAGGGAAGCTTTTAATGTTTGATGTATTACAGTATTTTAATGTTTTTTGGGAAGCCGCCCAGAGTGGCTGGGGAAGCCCAGCCAGATGGGCAGGGTATAAATAAAATAATAATGATGATGATGATGACATCATACCTTGACTGAGATGAGGAGGAGGCTGAATAACTAATTCAGCTTTTTATTTGACCAGTGCACACCTCAGTTAGACATTCTTATTTGGAAAATCCATATTTGCCATCATTAAATTTATTGGAAATGTCTTTCTTTTTTCCTTAGGTGTGTACTGAAAATGGACCATCATTGTCCTTGGTATGCTTCTTCCCCCCCCCCCCCCCGCCTTGTGTTCTTAATTTTTGTCTGTGCAGAGAGAAATAAGTAAACTACTTCTTGCTGGCTGTGCTACAGGATGAACCAGGAACAGGGGAAACTAGGAGTGACTACCTCCTCAGGGGAAATTTTGATGCTACATTAGTAGGAGTTGGTCTACTGGCAAAGTCTAAATGTATATTGGGTTTGATTGATTTTTATAACAGAATGAAAATGAAAATGAAATGAAAAACAAAATGAAAAATGAAAGCCTAAGGCTGCAGTCATATTTTGTTAAAATTAATGGGAAGTTTTATATTGGAAGAGGATTGTACCATAAAAAGCATTAATATTATTACGTAGTGACAGTTTCTACTGAATGGTTTTAATACTTCCCTTTAGAAGGATTAGAGTTTTAAAATAAAATCAGGTTTAGAGCAAAAAAGGATCATTAGAATGAAAGAGACAATTTGTGAATAAATGGAAACAACTGGACAAAAATACAAATTGTATTCATGTTTGCATAGTTAATAAGCAACATTTCAGTCATTTTTAATTGATAAAGGGATGGTTTTTAAAAATCAATTTCAAGTGTTATGCATTGTAAAAGAGAGCAAACTCTCCTGACCTAAAGGGAAACTTTTTACTTTAGGCATTTAAGTTACTTCCAGAAAACAGTTTGCCTAATTCTGCTTGCAATGGCAAACCTAAAAGATAGACCCTTTTACTGCCTGCCATTCTTCCAGGTTTACTTAGCAGTTTTTATTTTCTTTCCTAGGGTGAATAACTGCGTGGGATTTTCAAACTACAAGTTTTTCCTCCTGTTTTTACTTTATTCCCTCCTGTATTGTCTTTTTGTTGCCTCTACAGTGCTGCAGTATTTCATAAAGTTTTGGACAGTAAGTGGGGTTTTTTTGTTAAAAAAATCACATCTTAGATATTTTATCTGTCTATTTAGCTGTCTGTCTCTCTGTGTTTAAACATCATGCATTTATTGTTGACATACCACATATAACCATCATCAGTTTGAAGTGGCTGAAGGAATAAAAACCTACCGATAGTTAATCTAAATTTATTTATTTAATAATGTGTGTTTTTTCAGATTCACTAGAGCTGGAAAACTCTGGGACAGTTTTTGCTCTGCATGTTTTAAGAGACCACATTATGTTCATATGACATTTATTAGCTCGGAAAATGTCAACATTGCCCTCATCTAATTCCAAAATAATGATCTTCACTACTCTGATTGAGTAGCATTATTTACTTCATATTAAATCACTACCTGAAAATACAATATTATGAAGGCTGTAGACCACTGAGGTTTGTGCCACAAGAAGCCAAAAATGCCTCATGTTGCCAATGGCTGTGGACTTGCACCGTTGTGCTTCTGAAGAACATGGAATATAAGAGAGCTTCTTATTTAATGAGATAACTTCTTACATTAAAGAAGTCAGTTTTGATTTCAGGAAACAGTTTGTGTGTGCATGTATCACAAGTAGAAAAGGAAAATCTTTGACCGGCTCAGAGTAAATTCTCTCTCTTAATATTCCATGAGATCTTCTCTTGTGAGGATAAAGACACCCTTCTGAGGGTTGGTTAAGCATAGAGAAATATGGGCCTTATAGAATGATAGAATTGTAGAGTTGGAAGGGACCCTGAGAGTTTAGTCCAATGCCCTGCCATGCATGAATCCTGCCCACAGCCTCAAACCACCAGCCTTCTGGTTAACAGCCAGACGCGCTGATCCACTGTGCCACAAAGGGCTTTATTTGGCCATGCAAAGGAGATTGATAGCCGTTTTGAGACTCCTTAGGGTAGTGATAAAGTGGGATATCAAGTCCAAACTCCTCCTCCTCCTCTTCTTCTTCTTCCTTGTTTCCCATTACATCTGATTTGGAAAACTATGGTTACCAGCTTCAGAACAGGCCAGGATCTTACATCAACTTTAAATGGTGGTTTAAGATCCTAACTTGTTTCTAATTTGAAAACCACCATTTCTAGGTTTGGAGATAATGGGGGGAACGGTGGTTAACTGGAGGCTAATTGCAACCTCCTGAGAAGGAAAGGGTGGTGTGCATGCATGCAAGACTCACTCGTTATTTCTTTAAGCTGAGCTAAATACATCTGAACTGAGACAGACTTGGCAAATGCCATCCAGTGAGCTTTCTGCCTGAAACATGGGAAGCTACTTTATATCAAATCCAACCACTGGTTCATCAAGCTCAGTATCGTCTACACCAGTGATGGCCAAACTTGGCCCTCCAGCTGTTTAGGGACTACAATTCCCATCATCCCTGACCACTGTTAGCAAGGGATGATGGGAGTTGTAGTCCCAAAACAGCTGGAGGGCCAAGTTTGGCCATCACTGGTCTACACTGACTAGCAATGGCTCCCCAGGGTTTTAGATAGGAGTCTCTCCCAGCTCTGCCTGACGATGATAAGGACTGTACTTGGAACCTTCTACATTCACAGCAGATGTCCTGTGCATCCTCACCCAGTGCTTTAAACGTGACGGGATGCTTCCAAAATTCTGTGCTTGGCACCACATACACTTTCTGGGTTTACCAATTATCTATTAAAGAATCATAGAATTGTAGAGCTGGTCCAACCCCCCGCAATGCAGGAATCTCAGCTAAAGCATCCATGAGAGATGGCCATCTAACCTCTGCTCAAAAACCTTCAAGAAAGGAGAGTCCACAACCTCTCATGGAGACAGCTCCTGCTGTCAAAATGTTTTCCCTGATACTGTATTTAGTCTGAATCTCCTTTCTTGTAACTTGAAGCCATTGGTTTGAGTCCTGCCCTCCAGAGCAGGAGAAAACCAGTATGTTCCCTCTTCCATGCGACAGCCCTTGAGATATTTGAAGATGGCTTTCATATCACCCCTCAGTCTGCTCTTTTCCAGGTTAAACATACCCACAACTACTGTTTCCAGTAACTGTAGTGAAAGTTACCAAAAGATATTAGAAGAAGAATTATATATAGCAATACATACAGTACAAATAAGGAGACAAGTGTCTCTGGGCAGCTATTGGTAATAGGCAGATAGAATCATAATATTATTTCATGTGATAATGTAATATCAGTCAGTGGCTCTGAGATACAGTACTGGAACTGGTTAATCTAAAGATGTGTTTAATCAATCAATCAATAATATTTATACCCTGCCCATCTAGCTGGGTTTTCCCAGCCACTCTGGGTGGCTCCCAACAGAATATTAAAAACGCAATAAATAATTAGACATAAAAAACTTCCCTAAACACATTCCATTCCTGCTCTCTCTCTCTCTCTCTCTCTCTCTCTCTCTCTCTCTGTATGTGTGACTCCCATTATTTTTTCAAGAAACTACTTAGATATTCTTGATTTCCTCCGTTTTTCAGATATGTGAGTTTTAGCTCACTAACATTTTGAAAGGAAACATGCTGCTTTCCTTTTAAACATTTTTGAAGATACTTCTCCATCAGTTCTTATAAAGATACATTTTAAAGCAGTGGTTTCCAACTGGCATAACTTACCCAGGGAGTCGATGGCACATGCCTGCCAACTGTCTGGGGCATCCTGTTTTGGGGCGGCCATGCTGTGCCCCAAAACATAGAAGATTGCAGCACCCAAAATGACACGATTTGGGGTGCCGTGCTCTTGCACAGGTGCATGGCCCAGAAAACATGCACCCCAGTTTTGCGCTGGGACATGTTGGAGGGTATGGTGGCACCATTCACATAACCAAAACTACCACACAGATGTCAACATTTTCAAAAACATGGGGTCTGCAGTACTTAGCTAATTGGGAACCACTGCATAGGGAGATCTGTGGCTTTTCAAAGATCCATTGAGAATGGTTTAAGCTATGATTTTAGAATTAAAGTGATATACGTAAGCAAATGATAGGTATCTTGCCTGTACCCAAACCCACATCATACAATAAATTGAAGAGAGTCTCCAAATAACTCATTCTGTAATTCTGTAATAGTGGCAAGGACACTGTGCTTTCAAAATGCTCTGATTTGTAGCTGGGTAACAAATTTCCAAACCTCACATCACTATTAACATTAGCTTCCAAGAGTCTTCTTGGATCTATATAAAACCAATTGGCTTCAAGGCTGAACTTCCAATGTGGAAAATTAGAGAGAGCAATGTGTTAATCTTAATTTTAATGGTGTGCCTTGAGTCCACACCATTAAAATAAATTACCTTTTACTTCAATCTCATTGTGCAAACACAAGCTCACCTTTACATGTTCATCCACTGAATGTAGACTAAGGCCTCTTGCCATTGAATGCTGCACGCATAAGCCATTAATTTTCTAACAACGTTTTTACTGTTTCTAAACACCAGCCTTGAAGGGATAAAGCTATTTAATAAATTGTCTTTATTTGCACAAAGCTTTGCCGCAGGAAATCTGCTGAGAATTGTCCAAAGGTAAAATGCAATTTAAGCTGAAGTCTGTTCTGGTGTGCTCATTCATTTTTAATAATGAAACAAGATTATCATACTATTTTGTAATACTGTCTGTATAATTATGTATTTTTAATTAATTGAAGCTTAATGTGGAGAGCCGAAGAAGAAATTAGTACACTTAAATGCTGGTGGTAACTTAAATGGATGCTAATCTATGATGAGAGAATTTTACCTTTCTATTTTAAAGGTCATCTTTTAGAAATAATTGGTTTTTCAAGCTATGTAACTGCTGCAATTAAACTATTTATTGTTTCATGAGATTTTTGTAATCTGAGCATATGTGGAAAAACTTGAAACTGAATTAAAAATACACGAGACCTTTTCTCATGAAATGACACTTCTACTTAATGTAAAAACATCATTAAAAAAACAACTATGCACATTCCCTATAACTTTCCCCTTCTTACAGAGGCTTACATTGTATGTGGTGTGTGTTGGTTCACATGATCATGTGGCTACTTACAAATAACAGTGTTCAGTTAACTTCATACTGAACGTCTAATTAAGTTCAGATGAGTGGGAGGAAGGCTCATCCTGCCCCCATTTCCGATTTTATAGTTGAATTTATAGTGTGTAGGCATACTCTACATCTTCCCTCAGGCAGTTTAAGTTACGTAAAGAAAAATACACATTGTAAACATCGTATAGGAAGTATAGCACCACTTAGAAATCATATGGACGCACAACAAAGGATGTTGAATGTGCTTTTACAGTGATACCCATGTACACTCTGTCACAAAATAATGGCAAGCCCTGTGACTTGCAGTTCTACATTGGTTTCATATAATTTAGGTTTCTAAAATGCTAAATATGCTCATAGTAATGTTCGGATATGATGATACTGGCTTTAGCTCAGAGAGGCAACTTTATAGAAGAGCAGCTGTTGAATAGAAATACTAATCCCACCCCCCGTTTTCTTCTTCTTCCAGAATGAACTGCTGGACACGCGTGCAAAATTCCATGTTCTCTTCCTTTTCTTTGTGGCTGCCATGTTCTTCATCAGTATACTGTCACTTTTCAGCTATCACTGCTGGCTGGTTGGCAAAAACAGGTCAACAATAGGTTAGTAAACAACCTGCGGTATTGTTATCTATTCCAATTCCAAGAAACTCAATGTTATTCTACTTTCTCCTCACCGTTAATCCTGTGAGCTACGTTAGTCTGAGCATGTGCTATTGGCTCAAGGTTGCTTAGTGTGTTTCATAGCTGTGCTTACTCATAAGCAAGTCCTGTTAAGAATCCCTGGAGTTTAGGATTGTACCCCTCAATCAGCATATCGGTTTAAAGTGACTTATACTGTTCCCTGCTACTGGCCCTTTTAACTTATTGAAATGCTTCCTTTCCATCTTAGGTTGGCTGTTGTTAGATACAGGAGCTGGGTTTTTGTTGTTGTTGTTGTTTAGTCGTGTCCGACTCTTCGTGACCCCATGGACCAGAGCGCGCCAAGCACTCCTGTCTTCCACTGCCTCCCGCAGTTCGGTCAGACTCATGCTGGTAGCTTTGAGAACACTGTCCAGCCATCTCGTCCTCTGTCATCCCCTTCTCCTTGTGCCTTCCATCTTTCCCAACATCAGGGTTTTTTCCAGAGTCTTCTCTTCTCATGAGGTGGCCAGAGTATTGGAGCCTCAGCTTCAGGATCTGTCCTTCCTTCAGAATGGATAGGTTTGATCTTCTTGCAGTCCATGGGACTCTCAAGAGTCTCCTCCAACACCATAATTCAAAAGCATCAATTCTTCTGCGATCAGCCTTCTTTATGGTCCAGCTCTCACTTCCAGGAGCTGGTTTAAACCATACCAAATGGAACATCTTTACTAAAAATGTCTGTTTAATTAGTTGCTTCCTATATTTGTTCCAGCCACTGCTTTTGTTGAATTTGGTCCGTGTTTTTCTAGCTCATTTTTTAAGAGTGCAATTTTAATGAAAACAACAACAACAAAAACTCTCTTATTTTGTAGAAATTTTGCATTTTTGCTACTTAGTGGCTTTAAAGTGTTAGACAAATACATGGAGGGTAAGGCTGTCAGTGATTACTAGTCTTAATGGCCATATATTACCTCCAGGCTCAGAGGAATTATGCCTCTGAATAGCAGTTGCTAGGGAGCACAAGTAGAAGAGTGTTGTTGTGCTGAGGTCCTGGCTGGGCACTGTGAAAGCAAGATGCTGGGTGGGCATTTGGCTTGATCCAGCAGGGCTCTTCATATATTCTTAAGAGATCTGTCCTCTTTCCCACGTTTGTTTACTTTTGTTTTCTGTGTGTGATACAGAAGCTTTCAGGGCACCTATGTTTCGAAATGGACCTGACAAAAATGGCTTCTCTCTCGGATGCAGTAAAAACTTGAGAGAGGTTTTTGGAGATGAGAAGAAGTACTGGTTGCTACCAATTTTTACAAGGTATTCTTATTTAAATTTTATTCTTCTACTTTTAAAAGTTATTAGAGTAAAATCTAGAGTTTGGTGATTTAGTGAAGCTAGCAATCCTAAATACTGCTAAAATTGTAACTTGTATATATGTGCTAACTAAATGATAATATCATCTGCTAAGACCTAAACTGCATTATTTTAAAAATTATTTCTGTGCATAATGTAGCCTGGGAGGTTGCATGTTCAATCCTCTATATTGTGAGGTCCTTGTTCTGTACTGTGTATTTTATACAAATTATTTAAAATATTCCATAATACATAAACCTTTTTCTTCAGGACCATGCCACTGTACTAGATACCAGTTTTTACTTTTAATCTCTCTGTATTCTAGACAGTGATTCTTGTTTTCTACAGTTGTAACGTCTGTTGTTGACAAACGTTTTCAGAACTTTGCAGTAGACACCTCTTTTATTCTACATAACTGTTTGTAAGTCTTGTGCATGCTTGCCTGGGAGCAAACTTTATTTGTCATGATTTTGTTGCATTTTTAATATTTTGTTGGAAGCCTCCCAGTGGCTGGGGAAACCCAGTCAGATGGGTGGGGTATAAATAATAAATTATTATTAGTAGTAGTATTAAAATATACCTCCCAAGTAATATTCAATAGGATTGGGCTTCATGCATCTATGGTTCAAGTTAAATACAAATGGAACCATATCAAAGTATTTCTATGACTTTACAAAATAAAGCAGAGTCAAAATAGTTGGTTGTCATTACTTCTTATCTGTGGATATTTGCAGATCATTTGTACAATTGTCCTTTTTTAAAAAGTGGCATCTTTGCCAAGTCCTACTGTTAGTATTCCCAGCATGAGGACAACACTTTTTTAAAGGGTCTGTTTTAGTTGCCTTCCACACGCTAACAGCTGTGCTGTAACCTTGAACATGCAGAAATAACATACTGTCAAGGAATATAGGTCGCTCAGACCTTTGTAAGAACTTTGTATTTAAAAAGACTGCCTTGCTTTGTGAGGTCAGCAGCCAGGTACAATTTCTACAGTAATAGCTAATGCCCCATGTTTTAGAAATTTAAGAGAAACAGCAAGAAAATGAGATTTCAGTTCAAACTGAGACATTCAAAAACACTCCGGTGAACTCTTGAGGTTAAACAGACTGCTTGTAATTTACTGATAATACACATTCTTTTATGTCTTAAATTTCCTGCGTTCAAGCTCACATAGGTGTTTTGTGTTGTTCCAGTGGAGCACAAGCCTTTTTTTATTATTTTGGAGACAAACCTTTGTTGAACAAGTACATATATGCTTCCATGGTGTTTATACTAAATAAATAAACATGCAAATTACCTGCAGCTCTGAAATAAGTCATTTCCTGCATTATTTGTAGTGGAGGTTGCAGTGCTTAAAAGTTACTTAACCATCTGCTATACCAACCAGAACATTCCATTGTTTGAACAGGGCGATGTACTATCTACATTTACTGAGTCACTTAAATGTGCCACTTCATATAACTGTTTTAAACCCAGTGTATCCATTAGTGTTAGTTTTTAATAGCACGCTAGTTAGATGTCATGTCTGTTTTATTCTTCAGCTTAGGGGATGGCTGTAACTTTCCAACACGCTTGGTGATTATGGATCCAGAGCAGCTTACTGTCTCAAGCCAAAATGATCCTGCTAAAAGGTGTGTGGTTTTTCTTTCACTTGTGTCTTGTTTCCTTTTATCTTACGTGTATCATTTTTACAAAGCAAGGAAAAATGCATATTGAAGACCACAGCTGTGGCCAAATGTGAACAGTCCTCTTTGTAGTCTAATCTTTTCCCTGCCTCTGCTTTTGACCCATTGTTCATCAGGTCTTAGCCTCCTTTTTTACTCCCCCCCACTCTAAACGTCCTTTGATGCTGTTTGACTTTGAACTGAGTTAGGCTGGAAAGTTTATTTCTTTTTAATGGGAAGTTCTTTATGTTTGACAATCTTTATAGTATAAGCTTAGTTATGGACACCTTGTCTGTTTAAAGTTGAGCTTTCTAAGCCTCAATTTTTCCTGCCTTCGTCCTGACCTGCCATATGGAGCTTTCAGCCTTATCTCTCTTACAAGCTCACTGTTCTCACCAATTAATTCCCTGTGCATCCTTTCTGTTGTATGCCAGGCATTCAGAGTAGCCCTTGAGAGAGATTGTGCCAGTTTAGTTCATGTAACCACAAACTATTGTTTCTTGTTATAGGCTTGAACAATCCAACCCTCCCCTTTACACTTGAGGGGAGGACATTTAAAGCCTCTTTTCCTGGTTAGCAAAGTTTCTTACTTACTAGGAATTGGTGCCTTAAATCTCCTCCCATCATGCATGAAGGGGAGGGGACAGCAGGCAAGCCTGAAGCTCATGCCAGTTATGTCTGAACTGAGCAATATTAATTGATATTGTGTTGGTCTCCAGAATAGCATTTAAGAATTTCACGTCCTTTGGTGCATGAACTCCAGCTTCTGATAGCAGTTCTTCTTTTCAGCTCGGGTCCCAGTCAGCCATTTCCTGTTAGGCCACTAAGCGAGTCCCAAAATCGATTGCTGGCCAGTGAAAACCAGTGGGTGGAAACCAATTCAGAAGATGAAAATGTTAAATCAGGTACTGAATGTTAACTGATTAATTATAATCACTTGTTATAGAACACAATTTCAGCATTCTGATTAAACGAAAGAGAGAGAGAGAGAGACTGGAGAGTAACTGAATTTAAAAATGGACAAGTTTGTCTTTTACAGATTAATACAAATAAAGAGGTCAGATGCTAGCTTAATGCTGCTCCCCCAAAAAATATTTCCATCATGTAAAATCTCTAAAATATGTACCTTTATCATTATGTTTTGTTTTATTTTTTAAAGGTGTAAAAAAGCATATTATAGTTTCATTGGAGAGCTGATCTTGGCTTCAGTGTCCATCCCTCTCAGTGGAGAGGAAAAGATGGTAAGATAACTTCCGCTCAGAAATAGTGATTTATTGTGACCTTGTAAGGCTGTGAAATAAGATTCTTTTCGTTCTGAAAGCCTTCTTTTTTAAAAAAAGGAAAATGGAGCATGGGTGATGCATCAGAAATATAAATCCTAGTCTTAAAAGTGAAGGCAGAAACACAGCAATTAAGGACTTGAAAATATTGCAATCTGTGGTTTGATACATATGTTTGAATGATTTTCCTCTGTCCAGAATGCATCATCTGCTGTCAGTCATGCTGAGCATGGCTTTAATCTGAACAGATCTAAGACCTGGCACCTGCTTTGAGTTATAGAATTCCAGCAATGAATACGTTGGAAAACGGTGGTGATAAGCATCAGAACAGTGTTTCTTCAGTGTGGAGTAGCCGCGATCAGTTCCCTTGTGTCTGCGATTAGGGGATGAGTTTTATATAGGCTAATTTGAGATACCGCAAATCTATTTCCAAAGCAGATTTAAAGCAGCAGGCAGATTTCACAGAGCAGAAGCCAATTCCTGTTTGGATAGAAATGTGTTTACAGTGCAGTTGCCAGCATCCCAAGACCAAGCTGATAGAAGTTGTATGAGTGGAACGCAGGTGGCAGCACAGAGACCCCAGGTGGGCTTCAGTCATTTTGGGGAAAGCCCTTCATAAGCAGTAAGTCATGCAAGGAAGTGACATAGATCAAAATCCGGAGTAGGTAGCCATGTCTTTTTTCTATCTCTGTCTTTATGCAGCATTACACTAATGTAATTTGTTTTCCGTATAGGTTTCTACACTACATTTGTGCTTGGATATTACTTAATTTTGTATGGAAGACACTGATATATCAATGGAACAGTGCCAGCATGTTAGCAGGATATGAAAAAACGAAATCCTTGACGGTATCCAGTGGATGCTTATGAGCACTGTTGCATAGCAGAAAGTTTGATGCCTTAAGATTCTTGATGTGCATTTTTGCAACATGGACGTAAGCCACTACAAGGGCCAAATCCTGAAATACCCTGGAAGGATATGAGAGTATGCAAGACTCTTAGAAGTGCAGAAACTATGCATTTTGGCTGCACCGCGGTGGAGGAAACTAATTCTGCAAAGTTGGTGTGAGAAATACCATGCCGGTGTCATACGGGAGTTTCTTCCATAGCCAGTCTATGGAAGAAAGATGGGGCAGGGGAGGAAAGAGTGAAACAATCATAGAGTACGGCCATTGAAACCGCACAGTATGATTATGTGTCTCAAAGCACTATCTGGTGGACTTGCAGCATGAAGCATTTTTGCTTTCTCCACTACCATTATCAGATAACCAGTGGTATTGGTAGGGGTTGCTAAACAGCCAACCCAAGACTCTGGCCTTTTAGTCCTCTCTGATATTGAAGTTCTCTTCCTACAGGCTTGCTTTGTTGCAATACAACATCAGACAAGCAAGGTTTTTCCATTGCATTATTTTTTATTTTTTCCAGAAATAAGGGCCCACTGGCAACATGGTACATTAGTTAGGGAGAATAAAGTTTCCTCAACTTTCTGTTTCTTTAAAGTGCCAATAGTTTAATTTCTAGAATTTGTCTTATTAAGCCATATCAACAATATAATTCAATGAATTCCTCTCCTTCCTTCCCCGCACCCCCCCCGAGGTGTTTACCTGAATATTACTTTCAAATCTTTTTGACTGATAATCCCAGCATAAAGATCCCAATTGATTTATCCATCTTCTTTCAGCCCAGCTCCAGAGATCATCCATTTCTTTTTTAAGAGAAAAGAAACAAATATGTACTGTACTTTATGGGACTGGATTTCACAGGGATTTTTACTAGCAAAATTCCTCGAGTAAGGTGTGGAAGAATGCACCCAAGGGAGAAAGAGGGTTTGTTCTCTAGTTACCCCTGCTTTGGCATCTCTCCCTCCCACAGTCTCACTGACCCTGAATCCAAGGCCTATCCTTTTAAGACACAAATCTTTTTCTGAGCAGATAATTCTACAAACTACTGTGGGGGCTTAATCTTTATTATCAGTTCACAAGGGGCAGCACAGTACTCGATGCTTGACTCAGAAGAATCCTCATCTCCAGCCGCCCAGCTCTTTAAGCAGAATTCTGGCTTTCAATACTCTTTAATGAGGAGACCATTGTAGCCATGAAGTTCCGTCTTGGCTCACTGTATGGTGTTAGACTGCCCCATCATTCTACCTTGATGTGTACCTTTTAATTCCCTATCATAAATTGTGTCCAAGCTGCTCATAGTTCGTTACCTCCATAAAAATATTGAATTCTTCCCAAACCCCTTTTATATAAATTATCCCATGTATGATACAAGTGGAAAAACCGGGATCCACTTTGCAAATCTTAGGAAACATGGCGATAGTTGGGTGGGGGGAGTTATATTGAAAATAAATTTTGTAGTTTGTAAAATAGTTTAGGATCTTCTTAGATCTCTTAGCTTAGTTTACAAAATGAAGGAAAAGCTAAAATGGTTTGTGCTGTCTTTGTGACCAACCCAAACTCAAGAGCTGGATCCTACACCCTTCCTGTGCAAAATGCATAAATCAAGCTCAGGGCTTTCAGTGCAACTGCTAACCTCACTCTCCATACTCAAGGTAGTGGGATTTCACCCCAACTCCTGCCCTGAAATAGCAGTTGCCACCAGTGCTTCAGAGCACATGGGGGAAATAAGCTTTATGTGGCACAACAGCACCTTGCATATAGCTTCTCCAGGTCAGGTGGGGATGAACGGAGGCAGGTTTGGTTTTTTGTCTTCCTATGTCCCAGCCAGTCCACAGAATGGTCCCACAACTTCTTGCACTAGCTAGGCACTATAGCAGATGGACAGCCCCTTCAGTGTTGACGCAAGTGGGCAGAGGTGCCATGCTCTGCCTTGCTTGTCCCATTCATCATACAGTACCTGCGCTTTGACTCTCAACAGCTTCAGGAAAGGATAGAATGGAATCAAGTATATCTTGGGAGCCAGGCCATAAATTTATGGGTTGCGTTTACCAGTTAGGTCAACTATAGCAGCACATTTCTTATAGTATGTCATATATGTAGAGTACGTAAAATGGGTAACAGGGTTCTCTTTGTAGAGTGTACATAGGAATTAAGGCCCATCTGCACTTAACGTGAATGTTAGAAGTCCACACATTGCTGTTAATGCATTCCCTTTTTTCACTATTGGGGTAATAATTGTCAATATTTAATACTTTATTGATTTGCAGTCCTTAAACCACTTTGAAAAGGTTCCAGAAGAACTCTTCTTCATGGTATCCGTTGTTTAAGCTATCTTGACCAGTATTGAGAAATTATACCAAAGAATATAGTTTGTAAACAGTTTAGTTTTAATTCCAATGCCTTATGAAAACATTTTGCTAGTAAATGACCTCGCATCAGCAGGTCACATTTAAGAATCAATGTAATTTTTAATGCTAGTAAATACAGTTTGCATTCCCTAGCAGACACATTCCTGTTTCAAGAAGCTCCCCTTCCTAGTCACTGAGTTCTGACTCTAGCACAATCTGGCGTTGCTTGCTGGCCACTTTTATGAGTTCAATTTTATGTTACAGATTTGGCGTGAAGTTGTTGTTTTTTAAAACAGCAGCACTTTTTTCTTTTACCAACCACTCTTTTTTCTGGTAGAATAATGCCTTAACAATTGGTATCTACTACTAGAGTCAATCAAGTTCCAAACATCTTTATTTTTAATAAGATGCCAACCCTAAACCACAATGTGACATTAGCTCCTGGTTACTTAGCAATACATCTCTTGGATCTGTGTTGGAAACTTATGCTTTAACTCAGTCTTAATATTCAATATGTATTCTCCAGATCTTAACTTGAATCTTGCAAATGGTAGAAAATGTCTGTCCACATTTACAGAACAATAAGTGAAGTTGAGTTGTAGAAGATCATCCAACAGGGATATGACTGACTCATAACTTGGGTCAAGTTAGGACAGCATCAGAACCTTTTTCTTGGTACCTAGAAATTGTAAACACCATCAAATGTACAAGTTACATTATGTTGCAATTCCCAAGTAGTCCCAGAATTCTGGGATTCTACCAGGAAAATTTTATATAAAGTGGTTTAAGGAATGCAGATTTTTCCTTCATTCCTAAATGCATTTACCAGGAAGTCCTATGGGTTTCTGCAGAGATGACATATAAATACATGGTTTAGAATTGCAGACCATAATGCAAAACAGAGAACATCTCTCCACTGTGTCTTCATTTCTTCTGCCCTCGTGTGTAAATTACAAGGCCATAAGAGTGACATCCTTAGTTTATGTCTAGGGCTGCCACAACCTGCGTGTTTACCAGTGGGTATGTCAAATACATTGCCCTGTATTTATGACAAAGGTGTATGCAAGGATTTTACTTAAATAAAGGTATATCCACTGTAACTAAGTAAGCTTGCAAATACTCAAATTTAAATTGGTATGAGGTTATTTAGAGGATATATAATGTGAATAATGCATCTGTTTTTTATGTTGCAGATAGGAATATTCCTATGCACAAAGAAAGCATTGCCATTAATACTTTTAAGTGACTTTTTAAACAGACTTTTATAAATAAATTAGATATAAAATACAGATCATTTTGCCTGAAATTTTCATGTTTTTATCTGCACCTTGTAGTATTTTCATGTGTATTTTTCACCAATAATTTTAAATCATGTTGAGTATTTTATATATCAAAGTGCAGACTTCCATTAATATCTTAAGCATAGCTCCTTTTAAGGGGAAAAAGCATAATCTTTAAACCCTTCTTTGCCAAAGTGATGATACATTAAAATGGATTATGACACACTGAATGCAAAAGAAACTAAATAAATACGTTGAAAAAATGAGCTAACTTGTGAAATGCATTTCTAATTGGTGCAAGTGATGAAGATTCGATTCTCTTTTATGTGTGGGTATAAATGCGTGGGGACATCACTTGGGAAGAGGGGCTTTAAAAGTTAGTTGGGGCTATCTCTCATGTGTCAGGCCAATTAAATAAAGATAACAGTGGCCAGATGTTGCCAGAGTTCACCTCTATTTTGGGTCCCCACACTTGGCTCCATTTTGCCTGGAAATGTTAGCTAGTAAGGGCTAACAAATTAGGACAGGATACATTTCACAGGTCCCATTGACATTATACTTGAGATGGAAGTGTCCCAGCCCAAAGCATGGATCACTGTTGCCTACCTCTGTCCCTGACAGGTTGCTGCTAGAAAGCATGCTACCACTGAGGACACACATGACAAAGCTAAAATAAACAAACACTCTCAATATACACTTCCGGGGAAGGAGCCGTCACAGGTTAGTCACCTCTCTTGGGAGCTCCCCAAAGATGTAATTAAGTGGTAATTAACGGTGGAGGATTATGTGTCATTTTTGTTTCTGCTGAACAGAGACAACATTTGGATTAATTCCTGGATGTTCTTGATGGATTGCTTGCTGATGTGGGATCGAAAAATCCTATCAGACGGGTGAGTGACCAGGAGTGGGAAAAACGACAACATTGCCCAGGTACTACTAAAGATCTCTGGAGGTCAATCTTCTAGGAAAAGAAATAACCATACCTCCTTTCTTTAGTTATATCTGAAACTACTATAAATCACTAAAGAAATTAAAGAAACTACTCCTTTGTCAGTAAAAATGTCAATTTGAAATATGACCCTAAAGCTGGCTTAAGAAGAGAAGTTACTGAAAGACTGAAGGCAAAATTGGTTTTTTTCAGGAAGTATCTAGTTTGTTTCGAGGAAAGTATAGAGCTGTTTATAACATGCACCTGCTTATAACAGAGAAGAGAATCTCTAAGAAGTGTCTATGTTCTTGTGCTGTTATATCTTTGATCCTCCATTTCACAAGTAATTGCATTGACAGTAATGAAAATTAATGGTTGCTGCTGCGCTCGCAGTAGGAAGAATGGAATGCTAAGAATGTGGTTAGGACTGTACTACTAGCAGCACCCAAGATTGCAAGTATGTTAAGAAATAATCTATTAACTGTGACAGGTTTTCAAAAATTATTTGATCAACAGAGAAAGCAATTAAAAATGGGAGATGCAGAACATGATAATGGGCAAATCACTGAGTAAAGTGGAGGTGGGTGTGGAATTACAGCTCCTGGGGAAAAATACTGGAGATGGTTTGCTACATCAGGAAGAAGGTTTTACACAGATTGCTGAAAAGTCACAGCTCCTGGAAAAAATGATCAAGGATCATTTGTCGGCCCTAGAGGATGGTTTATTGCTGATGCTGGAAGGAGTGCAACAAATGTAATGCTGGAAGGCGATGGAATTCATGGAAGGAGGACTCTGTGTATAACTTGGAATCATCTCAGAAGATAAAGTGATCATGCTTCCTGCAATACTTTGGGGAAAAAAGAATGGAAATACAGGAAATTGAAAGAAAAAAATGGCAAGGACTGAAGACCATGGCAACAGGAAATGGAATTGGAAGATACAGGAACTTTTGGGGGAGTGCGAATTAATGTCTACTTGTGATTAATTGTGGACATTGTCATATAAATACAGTAAAGAAATTCATGAGGAATAAAGAATAAGGACTGAACTGTCTTTTAAAATCTGGTGGTAAAGTTGTGAGGGTGGACCAGAGGAAGATTAAGGCCGACTCTTACTTTTAATAATAATTGGAGAACCTCTTTTGGACTTCTAGGATGGGAAGGGAAAGGAATGAAACTGAGATTCCTGGATTTAACACTGGGAAAATAACACCTAGAAGGAACGAATAACTGGACATTACTCTGGATTGAACATCAGATTATTACGATAAACTTTTGCAGGCACAACTTGAGGAGAGAGGGTGATCCTTTCTAGGCAGAATAGCATTACCAAAGTTTGGAAGAAAAAGAACACCTGTAACTTGGAATGAGCACTGAGACTGAGAGCTGAAGAGTAATACATTTATTTACAGGCCTTCTTACATAACTGGTGGTTGCCACTGTCAGCAATTGCAAGCAGTCCAGCTGAACGCCAACTTAAGTTTTTCAAGCTTCTGTCCATTTCTTGGTCACATTAAGGTGACCCAGATGTTCTGTAGCATACTTATGCTCTGGAAACTTAGCTTTTTCTGCAGCCATTGCTCTTTCCCGCCATAAATGTCTGCGTTCTGCATTGTGGCGATACTCCTGGTCTTTTGTCATGTATGGCCGGCTCAGCCAATATTCATTTTCAGCTTCCCTTTCCAGCCTCTTAATGATACCCTGTTTCATTATCTCTGTAACGAACCTCGGCCGTCTGTGTTTACCAATCCACTGACTCCCAGGAATGCGGTTTCGAAGCCGTGCTATGGTCAGAAACATACCTTTAACAGCAAAGGAGGTTTAACATTAATTACTTGAATATTCTTCAATCAAATACAAGAGGTCAATATTTACAGTTAGCAGCTAGAACCCATGGCTATGATGAATTAGAGAAGCTCACTTCTAGCTTGAGACATCAATGTGTACACCTATCTCATATAGGATTTTCGGCAATCATCCGTGTGTCAGAGGCTGCAGGGGTCTTTCTCCTGATTTTTGAAAATGTGTAAGTAGAGGACAGAATGGTGCAGCTTTTTATTCCCACAAAGGCACCCTTCCCTTCCCTTGATTCTCTTCAGTTAATGGAAAATCCAAGTGAGGCAACACTTACTACTGATAAGGCAGTAAGGGTTGTACCATTTGAGGCTAGGTACACACCATACATTTAATGCTTATTCCTTGCCTGCAAATAAATAATAATAAAACAAAATCTTGACACTTATAGCTCTATGAGGGGTAAACTACGGTCCTCAAGATTCTGTGATAGGTGGACAGAAGATACTGTACAGTGGTACCTCGGGTTACACACGCTTCAGGTTACAGACTCCGCTAACCCAGAAATAGTACATCAGGTTAAGAACTTTGCTTCAGGATGAGAACATAAATCACGCAGCAGCGGCGCAGCAGCAGCGGGAGGCCCCATTAGCTAAAGTGGTGCTTCAGGTTAAGAACAGTTTCAGGTTAAGAATGGACCTCTGGAACGAATTAAATACTTAACCTGAGGTACGCTGTACTTTTATTTCACCAACAACACAAGAATCTCTGTGGAGCGGAGACTTTAATTGATAATGCACAAACAAACATATTGCTTGTGCTGTGTATTGCATATAAAACTTAACAGGAATGTACCACAGGACAAGTCACTGTAGTTATATATTCTTGTATTTACATGAAAACCAATAAAAATTATTTGGACAGAAGGTTCTGTGAGGGGTGTGTAGACTTTAAATGAATGGTGTGTATGCAGCCCCAGTCTTCAGATAGGGACTCATATTTGAATGTCCCACATCAAAAACTAAGTATTAGAGAAGAGCTCAAACGAAGCCTTCACGCTGCTATGCCAACCCCACCTACTGTGCTATGCCGAACCCACAGTAGTACACTGAGCAGGGATTACATTCTTGGGGTAGCACCTCATATGCAAAAACTCCTATACTTGAAGCACCCTCATATGAGCAATCTTGATTGTGAAGAAAGACAGGTTAATTTTAAGCTCTCTGCCTTGCTTCCTGGGCTCCAGGAGGCTCTTGCAGACCGTCCAAGTTCCTGGAGATTTTGTGAGAAAAAAGTAACATGAAATCTCCAGGAGATCTCAGATTCATGTGAAGAGACACAGGAGTACAGTGGTACCTTGAGTTACATATGCTTCAGGTTACAGACTCCGCTAACCCAGAAATAGTACCTAGGGAACAGAGATCGTGCTCCGGCAGCACATCAGCAGCAGGAGGCCCCATTAGCTAAAGTGGTGCTTCAGGTTAAGAACAGTTTCAGGTTAAGAACGGACCTCCGGAACGAATTAAGTACTTAACCCGAGGTACCACTGTATAATATAATCCCCCCGCAAAGTATCCGCAGATGAAAATAGTCACTCAGTTGAAACCCGCCTCTCCCTGTACCAAAGATCACCACACTTTCTATCACTGATTGCTCTTGTCAATTAAACTATTCTTAACTCCATTTTCAGGGCACAAAGCGGCTTACGTTACTCTAAATGCATGAAATAAAATAACAAAAATGCAGCAGCATCTAAATAGTTTTTTTCAAGTACCGTACAGCACAACTCAGCAAATCAGACAAAAAAAAAAAAAAACCCAGAAGAAATATTTATTTTAAAGACCACCAGCAGTGAGGGATTGTACCCTGGGGATGTAGTTCTAAAGTGTAGGACCACCACGGATAAAGCCCTGTCCCTATATCTCACAGGAAGCCTAGGGAAGCCCTCTACCACCTGCAAGTTGTAGAAAGTAAACTCTGAAATGCACAGCGCTGCAAACCTCTCATCCTGCTGAAATTCCTAGTCCTGGAAATTTAGAGGTGGTTTATTCAAACAACACTTTTGAGAAGCAAGGCAACCCCCACACTCCCATTTCTTGCTGTAAGGCAAGTGTGGAGGTTGCCCTACATCTCAAAAGCGTTGTTTGAAACACATCACACACTCTACATGCTGGAAGAAGCATGTGAGCTGCTTTAGCTCCCCACCCCGCTCATGGGGAAATAAATCCTGCCTTCTGTGTTGATCCTGTTCCCTCGCCCATCGCCTGATGCCACCAGTGATATCAGATGATCAGCAAGGTGTGCATGATGGGGGGTGGGGGAATGGCCCCATGGACAAACCTGGACGTCCTTGAGGGCCAGAGGATCCCCACCCCCTGCGGCGACACTTCCCTGGAGGCTCACCTGGAGCGTGTGAAAGGACTGTGACCCGAGTTCAGTTCCAGCAGCGGAAAACAACGCCTCTGCTGCTCAAGGTGCGTCCTCTGCTTTAATGCTACGCGTTTGCTTTTTGCGCCTGGGCTTCGGCTGGTAAATCTTGGGAGCTCTAGTAACAAGAAGAAAAAGCAGCAGATCTGACACGTCTGAAGTGCTCCCATCCCGGGATGGGATGGCAACTAGCCCCTGCCTCCTTCCACTGCAATTCTATCAATGCCTACCAGCCACCTTGGGCAGTTTCTCGTTGTCCCGCCCGCTTCCTCTTGCCGCCGGTTTAGAGGGAAACCCTTTCCCCCCGCCTCCCCCCCCCACCTGCTTCACCGCCCCTCCGCTCTGCCCGCCCGTCCCCGCAACCCCTTTCCCGCTGCTCCTCTTCAACTCACCGGTCACAGGTCCGCCCGTCCCACCTCGGCAGGGAAAACAAAATGGCGCCGCCCGAAAGGTTCGTCCGTGCTTCAGCCTCAAAACTCTCGCGAGAGTAAGGAGACCTCCCTCCCTCCCCAGGTTCGCTGAGGAGGCGTGGAAAGGGAGCAAAAGCGGGGCTGGCTCGTTTCCCTGCTGACCAACCGTTGAGCTGGCAGATTCAAACGTCGAGGCGGGAGGGGGGGGTGCCGTGAGAGAAAAGCGGTAGGTGTTGGAGACAGGGAGAGATTTAAAGGAGCAATTCCCCCCCCCCCCGTTTGCTGGTCTTCAAAAAGGTCCCTTTTACTGGGCAGGAGTCTGCGCGCGTCTGTTTCCCGCCCCCCTCACCGATTTATTGCTCCTGCCCGTAGGGAGAGGGGCTGTAAATACGTGTTAGCGAGCGGTCGTGTGGAAGAAGGCAGAGAAGTTGCAGGTACTCTAGACTCCCCGAGCGTGACAACGGTAAGGCTCCTTTTTGTCTTCTGCACCTTTCAGGTTTTTCTTTAAAACGTGGGGAGGGCAAGTTTTGGAAAGCCTTAATAGTGGTTGTTCATCATCATCAGTTCTTTTTAGGGTAGCATCTTAAAAAGCAGAGACATCACCTTGCCAAAAAGCCCCTATAGTTAAAGCTATGGTTTTCCCAGTCGGGATGTATGGAAGTGAGAGCTGGACCATAAAGAAGGCTGATCGCCAAAGAATTGATGCTTTTGAATTATGATGCTGGAGGAGACTCTTGAGAGTCCCATGGACTGCAAGAAGATCAAACCGATCCATTCTTAAGGAAATCAGCCCTGAGTGCTCACTGGAAGGACAGATCCTGAAGCTGAGGCTCCAATACTTTGGCCACCTCATGAGAAGAGAAGAGAAGACTCCCTGGAAAAGACCCTGATGTTGGGAAAGATGGAGGCCACAAGGAGAAGGGGACGACAGAGGATGAGATGGTTGGATAGTGTTCTCGAAGCTACCAGCATGAGTTTGACCAAACTGCGGGAGGCAGTGGAAGACAGGAGTGCCTGGTGTGCTCTGGTCCATGGAGTCACGAAGAGTCGGACATGACTAAACGACTAAACAACAATTCTCCCAAGGTGGATGCAATGCAGCAATACAGTGGTACCTCAGGTTAAGTACTTAATTCGTTCTGGAGGTCCTTTCTTAACCTGAAACTGTTCTTAACCTGAAGCACCAATTTAGCTAATGGGGCCTCCTGCTGCTGCCGCGCCGCCGGAGCCCGATTTCTGTTCTTATCCTGAAGCACTATTTCTGGGTTAGCGGAGTGTGTAACCTGAAGCGTATGTAACCTGCGGCGTATGTAACCTGAGGTACCACTGTAAAATACACCATTAAGCATTCTAAGGTGTAAAGTGTGGTAATATAGATATGGAGTTTAGCAACATTAAAATAACAGCAGCATGTAAAACGGTTCTTTTTATATGACAACTGGAAAGCGTGTTCTTGGATAGTGAGGTTACTAGGGGAGAGTTATCTTCAAACACCATTAGGGAGCTTCCAAAGCATCTGGCTGGCTCTAGTATGCTGGACTGAAGAGGCCTTGGCTGGATCCACATTTTTAAGGATTTATAAAATGCTTAACATGAAATATAAAAACAAAATTGCAAAGCATATCAAAAGTCATTCGTGGTAGATTGTATTGGCCATGGGCTAAAGTAATAATTAGCTGGAGGAAGGCCTGAGTAAAAAACAGAGGTTTGAGTAGATGTCCAAAGCACAGGGCAATAGGTGCCTGTCTAATCAAGGAGGGGCGAGATTTTAATAATATTTGTACAACCATACTGAAGGCCTTGTCAGTAGCTGCACGCTGAGCACTTCCATCTTTTGAGCGTGGAGATATAGCGGTCAAGGTGATCTACAAAAAAGCCTGGACCTGAGTTGTCTAGGACCTTATAAAAAAGTTCAGTCTTGCAGTGCAGTGCCTACTCAGAAGAAAATTGGTTTCAGTGGATCTTACTCTCAGGAAACTGAGAAGTTCTCAAGGACCACCTCTGCCCATATGAGAGGTTTGGAGGGTAGCAGCATGAGAACGGGTCTTTTCAACTGTGGTTTCCTGCTAGTGAAATGCGCTTTCCAGGGAGGCTCACCCGGCACCTTTATTAAATACCTTCAGGTGTCAGGCAAAAACGTTTCTCCATAACCTGGCCTTTGGCTATTGTCTTTTAATTGTGCTTGTATGTAAAATACATAACATGTTTTTTATGTTCTTGTTTTGTATTTTTATGTTGTGAATCGCCCTCTGAAGGGTGGTATACAAATATAATAACTAATAATAAAATAATATTTGAATCTGTTTAATTAAATAATCACTGCCATTTATTCTTTATAGAAGGGCTAAAAGTACTGAGCAAAGTTAAAATGCACAGTCCCTGGCCTAAGGCTCACAAATTAGAATGCAGTTGTATAGCTTAGATTGGCTACAATATTCCATGCTTTATTCTGTAATAACATCATTTGTATATGGCATAGTAAAAGAGGCAACAAAACACACTAGCAAGCTGTAGCTACAGCTGGTTGCTTTTTGAGGAAGATATTCTTTGAATTATTAGGGTGATGGCTTTTCATAAAATTCTCATAAAAAGTGTTCTTTGGTACTTTATTTCAAAGGGAATGGAATTTCACTTCAACTTGAATACAAAAATTATAGTTATCAGTAATAATAACACAAACAAACACAAAACTGTCGCATTTCTTATGCACTGAAAAGTCTCAGAAATGTCAGACATTTGTGGGTGTTGTATCAGTGGTAGCTAATGACAACACACACTATCCAGCAGTGTATGTGACACAAATTTATTCTGCTGCAGGTGTTCCTTGGATTAAACTGATTGTGAGGAAAGTTTCTTGCAAAACAACCAAATTTCCCAATGCTGAGCTGTTAAAACTTTATTTTTTTTTTTTATTATTATTATTATTATTATTATTATTATTACTACTACTACTACTCTTCTGTGGCTTGTGTTCTGCCTATTTGTTGAAAAGTTGCTCTGTATTCTTTCTGCAAATTATGCCAATAGCAATAAAAACCTGCTGCGTTGTCTAGGGTTTTCCTTCACTATGGACACCAGCGGCATGTTCTTCAACAAACTGCGAACCTTAGCGGTCACTGTGGAAAAAGAGGCCGAGCAGCTGAAGCAGATTTTTCAGAGTGAGGACACAGGTAAGGAAGACCCATGAAACTAAAATAAAAAATACATGTTATTTTATTATTTATTGTATTTTACATAGTATTCTATGGAATTCAAATTGTAGTACAATAAAATATAAGAACAGTGGTGCCTCGCAAGACGAAATTAATTCGTTCCGCAAGTCTCTTCGTCTTGCGGTTTTTTCGTCTTGCGATGCACGGTTTCCCATAGGAATGCATTGAAAATCAATTAATGCGTTCCTAGGGAAACCGCCTTCAGACCAGGTCCGGGGACAGACTGTACCCGGACCTCTTCTGAAGGCTGGGGGGCGGGGACAAGGGCTTTTCTTCCCACCCCCAGCATTTTAAAAAACCCTGGGACAGCGGAGGACTTCTCCGCTGTCCGGGCGATCTTAAAATGCTGGCGGGCGGCATTTTAAAATCGCCCCGGGACAGCGGAGGACTTCTCCGCTGTCCGGGGCGATTTAAAAGCCCCTGAGAAGGCAGGCAGGGGGGACAAAGCATCCCCGCCCGCCTTCAGAAGGTGTTCCCGCCCCCCCCCGCCCGGCTTCGCAGCAGCGCTACGAAGCCCGCGGCTAGGGCAAGTGTTCCCGCCCCCCCCCCCCGCTTCGGAGCAGCGTTCCGAAGCGGGGTGGCTGGGGCAGGTGTTCCCGCCCCCCGCCCGGCTTCGCAGCAGCGCTACGAAGCCCGGCAGCTGGGGCAGGTGTTCCCGCCCCCTCCACCCCGCTTCGGAGCAGCGTTCCGAAGCGGGGTGGCTGGGGCAGGTGTTCCCGCCCCCCGCCCGGCTTCGCAGCAGCGCTACGAAGCCCGCGGCTGGGGCAAGTGTTCCCGCCCCCCCACCCCGCTTCGGAGCACCGGGAGAAGCGATCTCCCCGCAGCCCCTTGCTTCAAAAGAGGTCCGGGGGCAGACCTCTTTTGAAGCAAGGGGCGGTGGGGAGAAGCGATCTCCCCGCCGCCCCTTGCTTCAAAAGAGAAGACCCGCTGTCCCCGGGGCAAGCTTCGTTTTGCGAAGCAAGCCCATAGGGAAATTCGTCTTGCGAGGCAACTCGAAAACGAAAAAACCTTTCGTTTTGCGAGTTTTTCGTCTCGCGAGGCGTTCGTCTTGCGGGGTACCACTGAAATAAAATTGTAATTAAAAATCATACAGCATCTAGCACAGTGCATTGCTACAATGAGGTGGAAAATGGTCCAGCAAGACCATTAGTGGTTTTTTCAAAGTGTCCGTAGGAAAAATAGTTTGGGAACTGCTGTCCTGCAGAATACCTTAAAGATACTGAATTGTGTTTTCTTTCTAAATCCATTTTCATTTAAAAACATGGCTTGAAGAGTTTGAAGAAGATTCACCAATGAGGTACTTACACGAACTGTTCTCTGAAGTCAGAACACTAAAGGTACTTTTGATCCATTCTCTACAACCCCTGCCCCACCTTTTAAAACTCTTGCTGTAATTTCACTGGTTATGTATTAGGTATGCCAAGTTCTAATTCACTGAAATTCTAAAGAAAGAGCTAGCCAGCATTAGTTCTAGTCCTACCCGGTATGACTCAAACCAATGGCTTCAAGTTACAAGAAAGGAGATTTCCAGCTAAACATCAGGAAGAAGTTTCTGACAGTAAGAGCTGTTTGACAGTGGAAGGGACTGATCTCTCCTTCCTTGGAGGTTTTTAAGCAGAGGCTGGATGGCCATCTGTCATGGATGCTTTAGTTGATTCCTGCATTGCGGGGAGTTGGACTTGATGATCCTTGGAATCCCTTCCAACTCTACAATTCTCTGATTCTATGCACTCTGAAATAAAGGACTAAATGTAAGCATGAAGATAAGTCCTGTTTGGTAGTGAATGTTTTACATTTATGTATTTATGAAGTAAGTCACATTAGTAGTGAGGGGTAGCGTTTGTTTGTTTTCTTCCTGTGTGTTAGCTATGATCCTAAATATGCAGGAAAATTAAAACACTTCTGTTAAGCTTGCGCCAAATTATCCATCAGTGATATACAATGTTGGCTCTAATCCTCCAAAAGCATGTGGAGGAATACCGTATTTTTCGCTCTACAAGACGCACTTTTTCCCTCCTAAAAAGTATGAGGAAATATGTGTGCGTCTTATGGAGCGAATACAGCCTGCGCAGCTATCCCAGAGGCCAGAACAGTGAGAGGGATCACTGCGCAGCAATTCCTCCTGCTGTTCTGGCTTCTGGGATTCAGAATTATTTTTTTCTTGTTTTCCTCCTCCAAAAACTAGATGCGTCTTATGGTCTGGTGCGTCTTATAGAGCGAAAAATACAGTATATCATTTATATTTTGTAGAAGAATTGTTTCCCTTCATTTAAAAAAAAGAACCTTTGTTGCTGCTTTTGTTGGCAATAATAAAAAACTGATGTCATAATCCTGTCATACTGCTTGCTGACCTATACAAACTTCAGTATTGTCTAAAGATAAACTTTTTTTTTAATTGAAGAGTGATGCTGATAATACTCTTTGTAAGAGTTCTTCAGAAAGAGATGCTACATATTATTTCTTGAAAGCCACTAAAGTTTTGATGAAACGAACTTCAACAGATCTTGGGAAAATAAGAGACTTCTTCCAGAAATATGGCTACAAACCCAATGTTGGCGAGGATGCAGGTAACTCTGAATATATTCCATATTTCACTTATCGCTGTATGTGCATTTTTAAAATTAAATAACATATTGGGTGTTTTTACAGAATGCAATAGAAGCTTTCCGCTTGGAAATTGCTAATACTTTTGTTGCATACTCACTCCAGTCATCCTCCTTTTTTATTCTAATGTAAAATGTGCTTATAATCCTTTTAATTAAAAGCTCTGACTTATGTAACTGCTATATGCCTCTAAGTACTGAAGCTGTGGAAGCTATATGCTTTAATGTAATTCTTTAATATACTTCCCAGGCTTCTGCCCACGTATCGCTTGCTGTGTTAAGATTTGCATAATGAACCTTCCATCCAGTTGCAGATACTGCCCACATTGAATTGCTTTCAGTGGTGTTTGCATTCAAGTGTACATCCATATTCTGGTATAGCTAGTCAGGTTTAGTTTTCTTTCTTTTTTTAAGCTGCATTTGAACGGTAGAGTTCCTTGTTTCCTAACTATGCTTACGAGCTCTGGAGTATATTATGTACCTCCTCACTGCTATTTCTTCCTATTATCCATGAAATTCCACTCCTCTTCCATTGTTTGCTATACCATTATTAAATAGAATATA
Source organism: Podarcis muralis (assembly GCF_964188315.1). Classification (NCBI taxonomy): domain Eukaryota; kingdom Metazoa; phylum Chordata; class Lepidosauria; order Squamata; family Lacertidae; genus Podarcis; species Podarcis muralis. The sequence goes on along the minus strand of NC_135658.1, from coordinate 25,007,861 downwards.
TCAATCCTCACAATGGTATATTATTATTATTAGTAACTAGGCTTTCTTATAATTTCTCTTATAATGAGTTTGAACTAGGATTTTAATTGAGTTTGCAAAGCTTGACTACAAGAGAACAGGGTGGATAAAAATAAATGATTTTCTTTAAAAAAACTGATTTTTTAAAATTTAAATCAGATTTTTTAAAATTAAATGCTTTTGGAGAAAAAAAATCATTCTAAAGATAGTTTTCTATTTAAGTTATAGTCCAAAGGCTATTCATCAGAAAATAAGGATTTGTTTTAAGTTTTTCATGTGTGCTAAAACTCAGTCTAAGATTTATTTATTTTTAATTGTTTAACCACATCAGTTAACAAACCATGGATACATATGCTATAATGTTATTGTTTCAGTTAAATAAATTGTTTAAATTGTTATTAAGGAAATGATTATTTTTCTCCTTCCAATAAAGTACAGCAGAAAAGTTGTCCAAATATAAACAGTTAACTTATTAAACCTCACAATGATTTCATAACTATCTGTCTATGTATTTCTAATAGTATAACCAAATCAGTAATTTTTGTTGTAACTGTAAAAACTACTCTGAAAATTTATTATCCCAAAAATGAAACCTTCATCTGGTTGTAAATATTAAGATAATACCTGCAAGAATTAGTCTTTTTGTAAAAAAGAAAAAGGAAAAAGATTATTTAAATCAAGTCTTGCTGACTAGTGATTTAAATTTATTTGATTTAAAACAAATCCACCCTACAAGAGAATCTGCTAAATATTAAACCATAACCATGTATTAACAACGGAAATTCAGCTATTTCACTATACTGTGCTCCTTCAATTGAGAGATCAGAAATGTGGAAATGGCTATGAGCCATTCAGTCTTTTTAAAAAGTTGGTTATTTTTGAAACTAAGCAGTTTATCTTTTTAATAAAGCAAAACAGGATGAAGCTGAAATTAACCCTGAGTCTACATCTGCTGAAGAAGAGCCCAAAATCCTTGATTTTCCTGAACAATCATCTGCACATCATGCTCTTCTGCAAATTCCACAGCTTTCAGATTTTGGCCTTTCAAAATATGCTCTCCCAAGTACTTCAGGCACCTTGCATAATCAGCCCACATATGCACAGAAGGAGGAACCGAGAGTGGATTATTCTGAGCGTTTATCACCCAAGGCAGAACAGTTTCGTATCTATGGGTATAAAATGGGTTTGAATGATGATACCACAAGTTTAGTGGTAGATCAAACTATCTTCCTACTCAATCCCAAAAACAGTAGGTAAGTGACATCCTTTGAGAGTTCCAAAAATACATGGGTTCTCATTTCTGTCTAATGACACATTCCATCCTTGAGGTGATCGGCCAGCAGATTTGCAGATTTTGTGTGCACACAAATATTTAGTGGGAGGAGGGTGAGACTTGCTGCTAACCTCTAATGGCACCATCATTTTAGAGCAGTAGTCTTCAACCTTTTCTGACTCAGAACGGCACCCCCCTCCCCGTTTTAACCCAAGTATGCACTTGGAGACTCATTTCTTTAAAACCATGTTTATAGGGTGCTGGTACTGCTGTTGCAATCTCTTGAATCAGGCTGCGCCCAAGTAGTGGGTTCTGACCCCCCAGCTGGAAGACCAATTAACCATTTACTCTTTTTTTGAGATTTTTAAATTCTGCCTTTTGTACAAAACACTTTCAGCTAATGCTTTCCAGTTGTTGTTGTTTTTTTAAAAAAAGAAAATGCACAAAATAACTCCATCCCCTCCCGGATGCCATCAGTAATAACCTAGCACTGGGGAGAAGAAAAGCAAGCCCCCATCTCCCCATCCAACCTGGACATACATACACCTCTGTGATGGGACTGAGAGTTGAACTATCAGAAAAGATGGCCGCAAGTGCGGGTGACGGATCTGTGTTGAAGTCATGAAAGAGGGAGAGTAGAGAAGGGCATCTCCTTGAGCGTCCTTAATAAACTGCAGTCTCCCAAATATTTGAGTGCATGTACTTTGTAAAGTTCCCTTCCAAGAGGCTTACGGTCTATAATTCAACACAGGAGGAATGGGATGGGAATGGAGATAAACGGGGTAAACAGGGAAAATGTGTCTATTTTATTTTACTTGTGCTTAGGTTTGTTCTCCTCTGCCCATTCACAATTACTGAAAAGAGAAGGGAGTTGATGAGGGAAAGGCACAGACGTGTCAATATGAACTTCCTTTTCACCAACTGACTGTAGAGAAGTTCTCTAGCCATAGTTTTTGCCACAGCACTCAGTGCATAGGGCTTTGGGATCATAAACACAGTTTCCCTTCTTTTCTAGAATTAGGCACTCTCTTATATGATGTGACTATATTTTTGTCTTATCCTTAGGCAAGCTAATAATAAACCGAGTGAATCTGCAGTGGAATTGGAATCAAACAAGAACCTAGCTACACCTAAGCAAAAGAACAAATTTTGTGGTAAGCCCTGTGTATTCAAATTAGGCTAGTGATTTCTTTTCCATAAGGAACCATTCAAATACCCTAGGCTTGTAACTAAAGAGATTCCAGAGTATAGGGTCTGAAGGCATGTGAGGCTGCTACCTAGCTGGACCTTGGCAGATCTCATGGGAACACGTGTGCCATGGGGGTCTGTGAGCTAGAAGAAATGTAATGAAAGTAAAGAGTTATCCAAAGGGAGCCTGTGGAGGCCTGGTTTCAGGGATACTCCAGGCTCTCTTAACCAGTTTTCTTTAAAAAGAAGTAATAGTCTTTCTTGTGTGAGCCTTTGCATATTTACTCAGAAGTCAGTCTCATTGTAATAGAGCTTATTCCCTGGAAATTGTGTTTAGAATTGCAGCCTAATAAGTAAATCTGTTCTTCCAGTGTTTTGACCAATCGGTACAAAGAAAATAACTGGGAAACACATTTATTTAGAAATTGAATAAAAATATTTTTAATTGATAGTTCATACAGTTGAATAACTTACAACATCTTGGGCTATCCAAATATAGGTTGAAGCTGTTCTGCACCCCCTGCCCTTAAAAACCTTTATATACTGCCTTTCTGTCTAGAAAAAGGTTCAAGGCAGCTCACAAGTTTCATAAAAACAGTTTAAGAAAAACAAAGAACAGGCAGAATGAAAGCTGAAATAAAATCTAGTAAGCAGCTCCAATTTAAAGCCAGGAGCAAAACAATTGCTTATTCAACACACCTAAAGGCTGCTGGAATGAAAAATGTCTTTGACTTCATTCGGGAAGGGGGTAGGTTCTGGAGCCTAGAGGCAACCAGCTACACGATATACCACCATCAGTTGAACATCAGATGGTGGGACAAGCAGGAGGGTGGCCCTAGTTGATATTGAAGGAGGCGGCAGCCCTTTGGATAATTTGTTCTCAAGGCGGGCACCATGTTGGCTGCCCCGGCCTAAGGTCATATCCAGTACATTGAATTTGGCCTGGAAATGGACCAGAAACCATGGAAGTGGGTATGAACTGAGAGAGTGATGACAATTTATCCTGATAAGGAGTTTCAGAATTTGGGAAAACTTGTTTCTGGCAATCTGATTGCATTATCTGAAAGTAACTGTTCAGATGCATATATCAAATTCTGCTATGCAGAAAGGCAAAAAGCTTGCATTCACCAGTGATGGAAGTTTCTATTGCATTCAGATATAAATCACTTGGGACGCGGGTGGCGCTGTGGGTAAAAGCCTCAGCACCTAGGGCTTGCCGATTGAAAGGTCGGCGGTTCGAATCCCCGCGGTGGGGTGCGCTCCCGTTGCTCGGTCCCAGCGCCTGCCAACCTAGCAGTTTGAAAGCACCCCCAGGTGCAAGTAGATAAATAGGGACCGCTTTCTAGCGGGAAGGTAAACGGCGTTTCCGTGTGCGGCTGTGGCTCGCCAGAGCAGCGATGTCACGCTGGCCACGTGACCCGGAAGTGTCTCTGGACAGCGCTGGCCCCCGGCCTCTTGAGTGAGATGGGCGCACAACCCCAGAGTCTGTCAAGACTGGCCCGTACGGGCAGGGGTACCTTTACCTTTTATAAATCACTGGGTCCAGTGAGAACTCTTCATTCATAGAAGTGTGGTCCTCAGTTCTGCATTTTCATCCTTTTACGCCTGAATGAATTTGTAGACTCACTATCCGTGTGAAATTGCCAATCATATACTGTGTTTTCAGATGATGATTACATGGCTTCACCCGCTGCACCCGAGTTTTGCACACCTGGCTTGAAGATTCCCAGCAGAAAGGATGCCATATCCCCAGAGAGTAATAAATTGGATGCCTCTAATCATATGACAGAAACGTCTCTTCCAGATACAGAGTCTCTGATAACAAAACCTAAAGTAAGCACTGAGTTTTTATTTTGTAAATGAAATGGGTCTCTTAATGGGACTTCTGCACCGTGCTGTACTCATAGGAAAGGCTTTTAACAATGAAGATCTTCAAAGGATGTCTTAACTGCATGATTTTTAAAATTAAAAAAAATTGTCCTTGTATTTCATTATCTGAACATTGCAAATCTTTGGGGTTTTTTCCTTACAGCAAACATGTGTCCCAAATAATACAGTTGTTGGATACGGCACTGTTCCACCTGTCCCTCATTCAGACAAGTATCTGGAGTGTCTTGAACCACCTTCAGCAGCACTGGATAGGCTTGAAGAACTGCCACCTCCAGAAATATCAGATTACAGTAGCCTGTTCAGTTCTCCTCCTCCTCCTCCTGAAATAACCGTGATTCCAAGGCAGATTTCTCAGGTGAACAAGTTAAACCTTCCTGCTGCTAATGCCGATTTTGACATTTTTGCCAGCAAATTGTTTTCCTTGTGCATGGAAAGTATAAAACTTGGAAAGGTCCACGCTTCTCTAACATCATCTACTTAATTATTATTATTTTTTGTTACAGATCTTGTCAAAATACAATCCAAAGGTAGAAGCATACAGATCACTGGAAAAGGGGACTAGTGTAGGAATTGCTACAGAGTTTGAAAAACAGCCTGTTCTTGATACCGGGAACAAAGAAAACAGGTGAGATTTGAGCATGAGGTATCCCACACACACCCCTGGCTTTTCCAGACACTCGGTGGAAGTAGCATTGTACTATGTGCAGGCATATGAGGCACTCGCTGCCCCTTGCAAAGGCCTGGAATTAGTAGGTAGATTTGTGGCATGGTGTCCAAAGAACAGGACCCCTACTCATCCCTGCCTCTTGCTGTATAAGTGGGTTTGCACCCAGCCACAATTCCAACCCACCACATGGCATCAATGAAAGCTAGCTGCCTGGGAACTCTCCTGCAACCAGTCATAGTTCTTGGAAACACTGTGTGGATCTGGAGCTACTGCCAATATCTTGTTGAAGTTATAAGATTCAGTATATATTAAGAATAGCTCTGGATCAGGCCAGTGGCCTGTCTAGCCCAGCATCCTGTTCCCACAGTGGTCAACCAGATGCCTATGGGGAAGCCCAAAAGCAGGATTTGAGCATAATAGCACTCTTCTGACTTGAGATTCCTTGCTGCTGGCATTCAGAGGCAAACTGCGGCTGACACTGGAAGTAGAACATAGCCACCAAGAGCCTTATCAGTGTCTAATAGAAAGGAGGACAGACTGAAAGGTGGGATTGGGCTAATTGAAAATCCCATTACTCAAATCAGCTCTCGTTGCCTGGGCATGACCCAGGTTTATTGGAGGAAAAGGTGAACAGGAGTTCAAAGACTGGTAAAGAAGGAATGCAATGTGTTTCCACTTTCAGACTTAGCAGTTCAATACAAGAGTGAATTTTTAGACATTTAAAAAACAAAACAAAAAACAAGATGGCTGTCCTTTAGTCAAGACCCCTATGAAATGAATACAAATGGGCATGTTTCAATGGAAGTCACTTGAACGTAGTGCCAATATTATAATTTAACTGCTTTGTTTGTTTTTTGATTACATTTGCAGAAAGTAATATGGATGAAGGCTATGACTTGGCTTTTTAGAGGCTGCTATAATGAAGATTGTCCAGCAAACTCCATGGGAAAATATCAGAATATTTATTTCTAACCGTTTGGCAACCAGTTTAACTAAAACTATAGTCTCTTCTTTCATTTCCCCAGAGACCCCCAAATACATTATGAAAACCTGTATCTCCATGCTAATGGAAGTTAGGACTGCATTTATTAAATATTTGTTTAAATTCTGCTTGTGAGCTGATACGTAAGGATTGTAGAAGCGAGGGGGAAACAGTTAAGAGTGGCCTACTCTGCTGCCCTGCTCTTAAACTAATTTGATCTTTGAATCCACCCTCCCCCTGCCCGCAAATTTTCTGCATATTTTTAGGACTGCAGGAGTTGCCATTGTGGTTTTTTTAATTTGATATTTTTTTTAGATGGAACATTCAGGATTGTAAGTGTTCATACTTAACCATGGTCTGTTACCGGTGTTTCAACATAGTATTAAGAAGGCATCCACATATGTGCTGTAGAGGGGACCCTGGAGCAGATTTGAGAGGCTGCAGAAGTCCCACTGTACAATACCCCATATTTTTGTTATGGGCAAAACCCCCACTAACGTTCCAACTAAAGCAATCCTGTTCTATCATGATTGAGAATGTTTTCAATTTTATAGCAAGCAATTCATGAGAGAATCACATCTTCAGTCTATAGCATGTGATGTAATGTCTAGACAAAAGGGCAGGTGGGCAATCAAGCAACAGTAAAACTTCCAGCTTTTGTTTTTGATAGCAACTGCTATCATTGTCATGAAACACATTTTACAAAGCTATGTCACTGCTTTTATTTTTACAAGTTTTAAAAAATAAAATTATTTAACAAGAACTTAATTATATCAAGACAGTCATACAGCTGTGGAAACAATGGATAACCTTGCTGTGGAAGATTTTTTAGAAATTCCCATTTTTAAGGATGTAACTTCCAGTTGAAGCAACAATGGCATTTTAAATTGGGAATACGTTAAGTGGTTCAAATCCTTTCGTAGTCAAATACAGTCAAAACCAGAAGCAAAAATAGTAGCCCTCCTGGTCGCACTTACACATCAGTGAATAAAATAGGGTGTAATATTACAGGTGTTAAGCTGCCATGATTTCCTTCTATTATGACCAATTTCAGGATGCTTTTCAACAAACCTTGACACTTCTGTCCATCTGATAGTGTAAGTCCTACTACAGCTGTATTAGGGTGAATATTTTTGCACAATGAATATGCAATTATTGAGCACAGATGTTGCGCTCACCGCATTGGCAATCCCATCATCTACACCCAATACTTTGTACCTGGGAAAATGCAGCTCTCCCAGATTGCGTTGTAGACTCTGATTTCTGACAAAATAGGTACTTTATGGATGTTCAAAAAGTAACCCGATTTCTTAAAAGGCAATCTTACAGTGCGCTTATGAAATACCTCTCATTTAATCTTTCCACACTACAGGCTGGCCTTACAATATATACGGTTTCAAATACCTCAAGACTGCTTGTGGTGTTTTAGCCAAACATTACACACTTTAAGAAACACTGCAGTGTCTGGTTTTCAGCTATTCAGAAAAAGAAAACCTAGCAGAGAGCACCCTTCTAAAAATATACAGTAACATAATTTCAGTATTTCTACAGCTTAACAGGTTTTCTAGTATTTTCACTTTGCATTAAAAAAAAACCAAGCCGTTTGTAATCTGTATGACCATGTAGTGTTGGTCATTAGAAGAAAGCAAAATATTAATAAGGTCTCATGCGACCTGATGGAGGCGGTGCTCGATTTGGGGGAGTAATTGCTATGTCCAGGTAATCCCCTATCTGGAACTTCTGAGACTGCAGAGTCATGGAATCATCTGTGCCCTTTCTGCCTGACATTGTACTGCCAATCTCTTTCACCCTGTAAAAAGAAAATAAGACCAAAATATGAACATGAGCCATATCTTTGTTCCACCTAGTCAAGTACTGTCTCCTGTGATCAGCAGCAGTGGGTTTGGTAGCTTTAAATTAGACACACTTAGAAAAGTGCAGATATAAGTAAAGGTGACTGCCAACTTACATGGGGATAAAACCAAAACCACACAAAATGTGTTTACGTTGTGAGTTACCTGTACTTATATGCCCTTTTGCAACAGCCTAGGAAGGCATTCCTCAGACTGCGGAAAGGGAGGGACCTAATTACATAATAAACTTCCCATTTACAGCCTAGGTGTTCAGATTACAGCATATATGGGCACTTACTAATACATGTTTTAAGATTTTAGAAGCTAATGCACAATTTCCAGTGTATTATAATTCCTATGAAGAATTTCATTAGAACTTTTCAGATTTTGCTACAATTTGCATCTACTGACTCCACTGACAATTACCTGTAACCAGGCCTTTTAAGATCTGTGAAGACTATTGCAAAGTTAAAATGTGTGCCCTTTTTCCTTGCTTCTGGGTAGACTTCTTTCACTAAACTTGTCAGTTCTTTTAGAGTTGCATCCATCCTGGAAGAAAAGCAGCATTATAAGTCATATAGTATTTTAACATTGTGATATTAAGTCAAAACTCTTAAGAGGTCAGTGAACTGCATCAAGAACTACATCTCATTTTAGAGATTTCACAAAGGATTAGTCTGAGTTTATTTTATATAGGACAAAGAACTATTAGACTATGGCTATGCCATAACCTAAAATCCAGAATGAGTGTCTTGTTGTTCAACTGCTCTTTGTCGATTTGTAGAACACTCATGCAGAAATCAACAGCATTAGGAGCAAGAAACATAACTGTAATTTTGCATCTTGGTCACATTCCAATTTGGACCAGGGCATTTGCTGGATGAGAAGTGCCGTATGAGACACTCCTCCTGACCCAGCAAGCACTCTGGGCTAAAAAATAGGCTGCACTGCATTCACAAAGGTGCTGTAGATACAAGTCTCCTCATTCAACAGATGGCCCATAAGAAATGGGAGGACAACCAAGAGACCTTACATCATTGTTCCACAGGAAAAAAGCAGTACTGGGAAGTTTTTTTCCCAACTGGCTGGTACAATGGTACCTCGGAATGCGAACAGGATCTGTTCCGGAGCCCCATTCGCATCCTGAACGGAACGTAAGACGAAACAGTGCGTCTGCACGTGCCGCATTTTGCCACTTCCGCGCATGGCGCCACTTTGAGCGTCTGCGCATGCGTGAACGGCGAAACCCAGAAGTAACGCACTCCGTTACTTTTGGGTTGCCATGGAGCGCAACTCAAACGTGCTCAACCCGAGGTATGACTGTATTTGTCAGTGACAAGGACTGCAGAAAACAAAGAGTAAGTGCTGGATGCATTCCACAAGTGCCCTACTCCAGACTGTCTAAAAGAAGAGGTGGGAGAGATTCTGGGCCTTCTGAGGCAAAAATATCAAAGCTTCACCAGTTGATGTTTGGCCTTTCATCTAGCAATGAAAAAAGCAGCCTCTGTCCAGTGGAGGGGTGTGTGGCAACCCACCTTCAGTTACCACACCAAAATTGCTACAAGTGGAGAAGTGCAGCTCAGACTGCTGCCACTCACCAGGTATAGATCTGCAGTTCACTGGAAGGTACGTTTCCACGGGCAAACTCATCCATTCGGTGATGGCGCCCATTATTGGTGGTGAAGACCCTCAGAAGGAGGGGGCAGGTCTGTAAGGCAAAGAAGAGACCACCATTCACTTGCTGCAAAGCAAGCAATGAATGACAACAAACCCAACTAACTTAGATCACATACAAGAATTGTTTTGTTTTCAACCTACATTTTTATACACTTTTAAATTCTTTCTTATGACCAAGTCCTTAATGTAAGACAAATGTAAAGACTATCCTTTAATCAATACTTACAGCTAAAATTATCAAAGGGGGAAAATATTTCAAGAGCTAAGATTAAATTTGAGATTGTTAAGTACTCTTAAAAAATAATTTCTAAAATTTAATTGCATTTTTCTTTTAATTTTGATAACCAAAAGCCAACACCTTATATACATTAAAATGGAGCAGGGATCTGTTTAATCTATGATAAACCATTTTGAGGAATTTTTTTTACAATGAAGAAGTGTATAAATGTTATGAAATAAATAATAACAAAACTTGCCCTTTCTGTAACATTTGTTATTATTTATTTCATAAACTTTATATACCATTTGACTAAGAAACCTCAAGGCACTTTAGTGGAACCTTTTTAAAATCTAGAGGTACTTGGAATTTTCTTCATATGTAACGGACTTGTGCTTGGGCTACAAAACACTGTAGGATGTAATTACAAAGTTTAGCAAAAACTGTGGCTAAATAAAGGTTAAGACTTTACTTAATTAACTGCTCAAAAGATGTTCCGATCAATTCACCTGCATAATATGTGAGTCGTTATTTTATGTCAATTCTCTTATAGTGTAATAGGCAGTGCTGCTGTTTTATGTCTTGATATTTCTTATTTACATTGTCTTCTGCATGCATATATCTTCTGTAGTATCATACCTTATGTACTTTTATTACTGTTTTGTATCTACATATTAAAAAAAAAAAATCTATTGCATCTTAGCTCTTTCCCATTAGACGTAATATCCCATAGATATAAAAGCAAGCCAAAGTGGAAAAACTGAAGCTTGCTATTGGAAGCCTGGGGCGGGGGGGGGGGGAGACCACTTGTGTGGACACACCCCTCCCCACTTTTTCCAACACCACAACTAATCTAAACGAGCGTTTCTTCAGCCATAAAATAGGACACACACACACGTAAACGGTATGGTTGAGAGAAAGGCATCTCTTAGTTCACCAATGCTAAACACTGAACGTCTGAGTAGGCCATCACGAAGAGTCTCCCAACAGGTGAACCAGCCCTCCCTGTGAAGCATACACATGCTGCTGCAAACGCGGGCGTGTAACGTGTGAACGCGCCCTCCCGCCTCTTCCCCCAGCTCCTCCCCACACCTTCTCACGATCGATAGGCTTCTCGGGCTCCTTCTTAATCTCCTCCTGAGTAACGCGAGACTCCACCGCCATCTTGCTGTCTGGTCGGAACGACCTCCGTGGAAGCGACCCAGCGAAGCGAAAGGGGAGAAGCGGCAGCCTCTGCGCCAAGGCTCCGGTTCCAACCCACAAGCCGCACCTTCCTCCCCGCCGCAAGTTCTCCCCCACCCCAAGAGCACTCTACCCGCCTCTTCAGGCTCTGCTGAAGCAAGATGGCGGCGCCCACGGGCGTCAAGCTTGCTTTTAGAACCGCGGCGGCGGCGGCGCAAGTTCTCGCGAGGTCTAAGAAACAAAACGTTGGGCTTCAGAGGCGAAGCTCCTTCGAAGTGGCCAATAAGGATTCGCTCCGCGATGGAGGCGCGGAGATCCTGGGCGGAGATTGGGGCGCGCGGGGCTGGGGGCGGGTCAAGAGTTGCGGTTGGGAGAACTGAAAAGAGAGGCTGGGGGCTGTTTGTGAGGCGTTCTGCCGCGGGAAACGCGGGCTTGGTGGGGACGCGTGTCTGGAGGTGCAGGTTCACACGTTCAACGCCCCCTTTGGCATTCGGACGCGCATTATACACCGAAAACATTTAGTAATTGAAAGCTTTCATTTTATATGCACTGCAAAGTGTACACACGCCCAATATATACCATCGTCGTTATAATTACTCTTTGTTACCCAGCCTTCACCCCAACGTCCCTGGGCAAGTTACAACAGTTAAAACGTGGTATGAAAAACAGTTTAAAACGACTTAAAATTACCGAAGTGAAGTGGGTCCTAAAAACACGCATCTGGAGTGTCAAGTACATGATTTGTAAGCCGCAGTGGTTTATAGACCGTCGGTCTTAGGATAGTGTCAGCCTATGAGTATATAAAGTTCCATGCGTCAAAACACCAGCTTTGATCGCACTTCAGTGCCCTCACAATATCTCCCTAACCCCTTGCATTTACAAGTAGTAATCATTTTTACTGCTGGTAAAACTGTTCAAATAAAAAAAAATCATATACATGTAGGAAGAAAGCAACTCCCAAGTATCACAATTCAGCAAGCACAACGATCTGTGGGACTTGTTTTCTTTTTGCATAATAGAATCTCAATGAAATTTTTACTAAAAGAAAAAATACAGGAGAATATGCAGACTCTAAGTCTGCCTTGAGTTTCCAGCATGGGGAAAACAAACTATATTGAACAGCATGGGTGCGATGACTTTAATTTTGTGTGACATACTTTTCAACAATCAAACTTATAAAAGACTTAATCTGGGTATGCACCTTTTGTTATTGGATAGTGGGCCTGTGCCTTTAAATGGCTAACTGGCAGTCAGAAATTCAGCTGTACATCTTTTATGAGCAATTCAATTTGACATTGTTAACTAAGTTTCACAGGAGCTGCAATGTAACCTTGAGGCATTGTCTATGCAAATCATTTTACAGAGAATTTTCTTTTACTTGATACTAGCAATTGTTGGTGATCTGGAGTACTTTGTGGATAAGCTAGAGGGCACTGAAGTATATTTCCATGCTTAGCTGCATAAGGAAGTTGCAGACTCAGAAGGCACTGCATTAAACAACCAATTTTATTGCTGTTTCTTTCCTAATTGAAGAGAGAGAGAGTGTGTGTAACATGTTTACACCTGAAAAGTGTTCTTCATCTTCTTGGAAGGTAGTAAAAGTCTCCATATTGCTTTGGCAAAAGCTGTTGGGACTTCTATGGCTCTGCCTGCCGTTTCCCCCAATCCTTTTCTCTGAAGCTCTGTGGCACCTTAAAAGACTAAATAGGTTTTTTATGTAGGGCAGTTCTCTTTCTTCTGGCAGGTAACCCTCCCTGAGAAATGTAATCAAGAGACACCAGTTTGTTCTTTCGCAACGTTCTTGTAATATATATCTCATTAATGCTGAGGCCTTTAGTGACAATATTTCTTTCCTCTAATAATAGCTCTTCGGAAGTATTTTAGGAATCTGTTTGTCATGCAATTAAGGATGTGCTTTGTTCAGAATAAAAAAAAGAGGGGGTTGATTGTTTATAGTAGTAAATGTGTGTTTTAAAAGAGGGGGGTGGAGTAGGGACACAGGAAATCAATTCCTCATACGGCATGAATCACTTACATTCTTGGCAACCAAGTTCAAGTTTACAAGAATGCTCAGTTTGATCAACTTCCTTCGAAATATTGTAAGCTGAGAGCACAAAAGTGGTTGGGGAGAACAGAACAGGAGAAAAAAGATACATGCATGGATCTGTGTAGAAGGCTTAACAAATGACAAGGAAGCAGTTAATGTAGTAAATAAATGTTCTTGCTCAAAATATGTTGCAAATTTACTATTGAACTAGTGGTCAGGTGAGAGAAGAGAAAAAAAGGTATCCTAAAGCTTTTTTGCATTGCAGAAATGGGAGAAGAAGTGAGAGCTGAAAATCAAATTCACATTTTGAATGTGTTGCCCATTATGATTCTGCTTTAAGGCATTATTTTGCCCATTACTAAGAGGCAAAATGGGACGCGGGTGGCGCCGTGGGTTAAACCACAGAACCTAGGACTTGCCGATCAGAAGGTCGGCGGTTCAAATCCCCGCAGCGGGGTGAGCTCCCGTTGCTTGGTCCCTGCTCCTGCCAACCTAGCAGTTCGAAAGCACGTCAAAGTGCAAGTAGATAAATAGGTACCGCTCCGGCGGGAAGGTAAACGGTGTTTCTGTGGGCTGCTCTGGTTCGCCAGAAGCGGCTTAGTCATGCTGGCCACATGACCCGGAAGCTGTACGCCAGCTCCCTCGGCCAGTAAAGCGAGATGAGCGCCGCAACCCCAGAGTCGGTCACGACTGGACCTAATGGTCAGGGGTCCCAGACGAGAGTACCTAATATATATATATATATATATGCATGCATCATTTTTAAGTATACACTTAGCATGTTTTATGTATATATCTAAAAGGGTAAATGATGAAGCAGTTCTAAATTGTTTGGGCTAGTCAAGACCAGCATAGGGACTGTAGCAGTCCCTGTCTTGGTGAACAATCAGTAATGCAACAAGAAACTGAGCAAATGAGCAAGAAATAAAGTACAATGGAGCAAAAATACAGTGGTACCTCGGGTTACATACGCTTCAGGTTGCAGACTCCGCTAACCCAGAAATAGTACCTCAGGTTAAGAACTTTGCTTCAGGATAAGAACAGAAATCTTGCTCCGGTGGCATGGCAGCAGCGGGAGGCCCCATTAGCTAAAGCAGTGCTTCAGGTTAAGAACAGTTTCAGGTTAAGTACGGACCTCTGGAACGAATTAAGTACTTAACCCGAGGTACCACTGTACCTACTTCCCATAAACACTGATGGTATCTGAAAACTGCACATGACTAACTCAGAAAGAGCTCATTGGGTTGCGTTGTACAGCTCATTGAAAATACCATCTCAGTGTGTGGTGATGGGGGTGGGGTGGAGGGAGCAAATTCCATACCACAGATGATTTTAAAAGGTTTTGAAAACAAAACTGCTAGTAAGCCTCTGGTGGTGGGAACATCCCATGCCTGGAGTTCTGCTAATGAGACATTTCTGTTGAAAGAAAAGTTATTGCACGGTGGTAGAAGACCTGCCTTGCGGGCAGAAGATCCTAAATTCTGCAGGTAAAGCTGGAAGAGACTCAAACCCTGGAGAGCTTCTGCCTGTCACTGAAAGCATTGCTGAGCTTGAGGGACAAATAGGCTGATTCAGTATAAGGCAGCTTCCTATGTTTCTGTGTTTTTTGTTCCAGAAAGGAGGGATGGCATGTTCTGTTGGTTTCCCCCCAACTCCTTTGCTCCTTGAAAATCTGCTCTGGAAGGTTTGGGGACCCTCCAGAAAAGCATGAGAGGCAGTGGGTGGGGAGAAGAGATTGGCCAAAAGAATCTGCCTCTGCTGGATCCAAATTCCATCCTTGAATGGGAGCACACAGAGGACTAGTTGGGATCCGAGGCATATTTTTATAGATTTGGTGTCGCTCCATGTACTGTTCCATTTCCCCCATCTCAAAAAAGGATATCATAAAAGCTCTGCATCTCCTTTACATCTGCAGGTGTAGCAGTGGACGTACTGGACCGTTGTCTTTCCTTGGTAATGGGCTGGATGAGAGCCAACAAACTGGAGCTCAGAGAGGATAAAACTGGAGCACTCTTTGTGGGTGGTCATGGTCTAGAATGGAAGGGAGGTGACCTGCTCTTGCTGAGGTTACTCTCCCACAGGAAGGAGCAGGTATGTAGCTTGGAGGTACTTCTGAATTCATTGCTGTCCTTTGACGATCAAGTGGCCTTGGTGGCTGGAGTGCCTTGCATAAGTGGCCCACTATGCCCCTATCTGGCCAGGGGTAGCCTAACTTCTGTTGTCTATACTCTGGTAATCTCTAAGTTAGATAACTGGTATGTGTTGTATCTGGGGCTGCCTTGCGGAATTCAGCAGCACTGGATGTATTTAAATGAATTATAAAATTCTAGAATAGAATAACACAGTAATTCTTTCCTGTATAACAAGGTTGGGAAGGGGTAGAGGAGAAGAGCTTTGTCAGAGCTCTTTGTCCACCATGGAGACCCCCACTATGCTTGTGTGAAATCCTTTGGGCATAGATCTACTGCTGGCATTAACTAGCAAGACCAGTGGCAAGGGATGATGGGAATTGTAGTCCAAAAACAGCTGGAGGCACAAGGTTGGGAAACACTGAACTAGTGTTAAGCCCTGAAACTGGGCATTCCAGAGGTGGGACAGAATCAGCCCTAGATCTGTTTGATCCATGGAGGCTGGTTCATTAGGGCATATGGGGCAGTGCCCCACCAGTGTCAAGCTTTTTATTTCTTGCCATCTTGCTGCCGTCAGAGTGAGGTCTTCTGGTCATTCTGATTTAACTAGGTGACCTGCTTTATTTTAGACAGCCCAAATGGACTTATAATCAGCCAGAAGGGCTGCTGTTGTGTGAGGTTAAAGTATTTACTGTTATTTTAATGCTTGTCTTTCTGCCAGCAAATGCCTTAAGTCACTGACAGCAATGCTTTCTTATGTATGTTTACCCATAAACAAGACCCACTGTGTTCAGTGAGGCATACGCCCAGGTAAATGTGCCTAGCATTGCAGACTGAATGAAGCAACTCTAATCTTAAGCTTCCATATAAATCACTCAGAGCACAATTTATTGATCCACACATAAACATTTTAATATTTTTAACTGTTAATTTTAATTGTTCTCAATAGTTTTTACTGATAATTTTAATATTTATCACAAACCACTTTGAGGCTTTATTACAATCAACAGTATTTAAATTTTGATAATTAATTAAAAGGAGAACTAAGGTGGCAGTTCTGGCTCTTGAAGGCCCCTACAACTAACAAACCAAGCTAAACTCTGGCACCAGCAATAGCTTTGAGCTTAGAAATCTGTCTAATGCAGTAGTTTGCAAACTCCCCCACACACCCCAGTCCTATTGAAAACTGCTGAAGGTCTTGGCGGACCACTTAGGGTATTTCTGCCCACTGCAGTGATTGTGATACCCTGTGCTATATGCTGT